>NC_079211.1:143077452-143243648 GCF_029633865.1 Lampris incognitus
CCTTGTCCTCAGCCTCCCTTGCTGTCTGTATCTACATTCCTATTTATTTAAGTTCATTTGCTTTAATAAAGCATTGTTCTAGCCCAGCCTGTCTCTACTGTCTGTGTTTGGGTCCTCTATTTCTGCTCCCAGCATAACACTAGCAACCATAGTCCTCTTCAGTTTATGAATTCTCCAATCAACGATCATTTTCATTTCTTGACGGTTACAGAAGATGTGGTTCGGGAGACTTTAATCAGTCTGAAAGATTCTTCTGCAGGTTATGATAGCATTGACAGAAAACTATTGATATCTATTAATGAGTACATTGTGAAACCTCCATCTCACATGTTCAATCTCTCATTGGAAAAGGGAATTGTACCTCTTTAATTAAAATTTCCAAGATTCCTATCTATAAAGAATGTGACTCAGCTGTTTTCAGCCATTATAGACCCATCTCCAGTTTGCCTGCTATATCAAAAGTACTTGAAAAGCTTGTCTATCAAAGATTAATCAAACATCTTAAGTACATATTATACATACACATCAGTATGGGGTTTAGAAACATTCCAACATATATGTCACTTAAACATCTAATGAAATATACAAAGCTAGAGACAGAAAGGAAAAACACTTGAGACTTATCCAAGGCATTTGACACAGTTAATATTCTTCAGAAGCTTTCACATCTTGGAGTTGGAAACGATGAACTGCTCTGGTTCACCAGTTACCTTAAAGATAGACAGCAGTTTGTGTCCTATAATGGAACCAGTTCTCCTTTTCTTCCCATACTCTGTGGCGTACCACAAGGCTCAATTCTTGGGCCCTTGTTATGTTTGCTATATATTAGTGATATTTCAGACAAGCTGTCTAAAATCTTATTTGCAGATGACACGGGTCTTCTATTCACATAAAGATCATGACACCATCATTAAGCTGTTAAATGAAGAACTTAATAAGCTGTCTATCTGGTTTGAGTCCAACAAAATATCACTTAACATTAAAAAAAAAGAAGCTTCCATCTTTTTTGGTCTTAAATCAGAGATTTTTAACTCTGTCTAAAATTGTAATCAGTAACAGCCCCATAGCTAATGTGTTTTCTGCGCAATTCCTTGGCATTCTGCTTAATGAATCCTTATTTTGGAAACCTCATATCAAGGCCATAACCACGAAAATGGCGGAGTATTGATATACTGGCAAAATCCATCACTTGATAAATACTGAGGTAGCCGCTGTTATATTATTCAGTGGTTTATCTTTATACTAATTATTATAGCTTGGGCTAGTACTAATTGGGCCAAACTTGAGCCCATATACCATCTTCAGAAACGAGCACTTAGAATAAAAAAATTGTGCACATCAAAGACATTCCTCTCAGCCTCTGTTTCTTCAAATAAGTGTCCTCGGTGTTTATACCAAGTGAACCATTTCCAGATTGGTTTATTTGCTCACAGTTCCTTAAAAGGAACCCTACCCCATTTTTTCATGACATATTTGCATACAATTGTCAATTTCATACTCCACGTGTAGTTCTTCTCTCCTTAGACCTCCCTATTCCTGTACTTCCCAATCTTGGTTTAGTATATTCTACCAAGGGTCCAAAATACGTAATTTTCTGCCTTTTGTTTTTTGAATGTCTTCACTGCAGTTTAAAAGAGCCCTGAAATCATTTCTCCTAACCAATATTTTCCATATGGTCTGCCTATATAAGCTGGGTCCATCCAATATTTTCCTTTGTCATGTAAATCTAAAGGCCTATTATGAATATCACTTGTTTTTCTTTATATATATATATGTATTTGTGCTTATTTTCTTTCTTGTCTTATAAGCCATGTCACATGAGTGAATGTTCTTAGTCTGTAGTAGTGTTTGTATATACTTGCATGTATCATGAATGAGTGTTCTTGGTGTGTGTGTATGTGTGCGTGTTGTGACTATGACTGATTCATTGTATTTGTGTAACATGGGTGTTTATGGGATGTCTTGTTGTTGGGTGCTGTGCTGAACTGTGTCTCCGTCTCTTGCTATGTCTGGAATTATTGATATATAGTACATAAAAATTGTGCATACCGCATTGCTGCAACTGTTTCTTGTAGTATGCTGCCTGGAGAATGCCACTTTTAAAGCCCTTGGAGGGTTTTTAGGCAATTGTCCTTCACATTCCTTTTCAAGTTATATTGTATCTTTTTTAAATTTTCAATATGTGTAAATAAAGAAACCAAACTGTGTGGAAGACCTGAAAACAGAACATTACAATAATCAAGTCTGGATTAAACAAATGCATGTATTAGAGTCTCTGCATCAGCCATGGACAGGAAAGACCAAAATTTAGCTATAATAATAATAATACATTTTATTTGTGGGCACCTTTCAGAGCACTCAAGGACACCTTACAGAACACAGTTAAAAAACAAAAACGAAAAACAAACAAGCAGCACTGTATCAGACAGCATAAAATCAAAGCAAAGCAGGGTAGACAAAAGGTTAATACAATATATAAGTATAAAATCATCATCAGCACAAAACTCAATGAAGTGTGGCTCAGACAGACTATACCAGCTTGAAAAGATAAATTTTGTCTTGTGGGAGGGAGTTCCATAGGCAGGGGGCATAATGACTGAAGGCTCTAGTCCCCATGGTAGTCAAGCAGGCTGATGGTGTAGTGAGTTGGAGAGCAGAAGAGGATCTGAGAGTGCGGGAGGGCATGTGGATATGAAAGAGTTCAGAAAGATATGAAGGAGCTAGATTATTAAGGGCCTTAAAGGTGAGAAGCAGGATCTTGATGTCAATACGGTATTTAACAGGGAACCAATGGAGTTGCTGAAGAACAGGAGTGATATGATCTATGGAAGGAGTTCTGGTAATGGTACGGGCAGCTGCATTATGGACAAATTGAAGTTTATGAAGACACTTGAGGGGAAGACCAAAGAGGACAGAATTACAGTAGTCAATACGGGGTGTAACTAGGGTGTGAATGAGTATGGCGGTGCTGTTAGGTGTAAGTGACGGGCGAAGACGATTAATATTGCGTAGGTGGAAGTATGCAGACCAAGTAACATTGTTGATGTGAGCTTCAAATGATAATGTGCTGTCCAAGATGACGCCCAGACTCTTAACCTGAGGTGGTGGAGGAACTATAGAATTATCAATAGTTGGAGAAAAACTACCAGGTTTAGCCAAAGTAGATTTAGAACCTAGCAGGACCTCGGTTTTATCACTAAGTTTGAGGAAGTGGTATGAAAACCAGGATTTGAGGAAGTGGTATGAAAACCAGGTATGAAACCAGAATTTCTAAGCAGTCAGAAAGGGAAGTGGGTAGAAGAGTGGAGGTAGGCTTGGTGGATAGTTGGTGGATAGCTATGTTACGTAAGTGAAAAAAGGCAGCTTGGGGATTTCTTTAACATGCTTATCAAAGGAATGGCTGGGATCAAACATAATACCAAGATATAACGGAGTTGTTGATTGTTATTGTTACTTGATCAAACTGGTGTCTGTGCTTAGGTCTAGGAGGACCAATGACCAGCATATGGTTTTATCCAAATTGAAAAGCAGAAAATTCAGTGACATTCAATTTTTCTCAGCAGCCAAGCAGGCCTCTAAATTAGTCATTTTTGTATGATCATCATCCCTTATAGGCACATACAGCTGAGTATCACCAGCATAGCAACGGAAATTGCATATAATTTGGCCAAGAGGTGCAATATAAAGAGAAAAGTAGAGGGCCAAGAACTGAGCCCTGACGTACGCCATATGTAACATCAGAGAATTTTGATGTTGTAATATGGCAGACACTATGTTCTTCCAGATAAGTAGGACTTAAGCCAAGAGAGAGCTAAGCCAGAGACACCAAAATTACAACTTATTCTGTCTAAGAGTATACAGAGATCAATGGTGTCAGAGGCTGCACTGAGGTCAAGTAGTAGAAGCACAGAAGTGGAACCAGAGTCCATAGCTAGTAGGCGATCATTCAACACTCTGGTCAGTGCAGTTTCAGTGGAGTGACAGGCCCTGAAAGCCAACTGAAAATGTTTATATAGATAGTTTTCTTCTATATGGGTCAAAAATTGATACACAACTCTCTCTAGTACTTTAGGAAAGAACAGAAGATTAGAGACTGGTCGATAGTTATTAAGAGACCCTGGAATGAGGTGTGGTTTTTTAAGTAGAGGTTTAACAACAGCTGTCTTAAAACTGCTGGGAACAGGGCCAGTAGTAAGTGATAAATTGACAATTAGCATTGTAGGTCCCAGGAAAGGCCAGAGGTCTTTAAAAAGTTTTGCTGGTAAGGGTCAAGTAGGCAAGTAGTCGGTTTAGAAGCTGACTTGAGTTTAGTCAAAGTATCAAGAGAGATAGACCCAAACGCTTTAACAAGGGCCATCAGTGACTCATAGTACACATACATACATATACATATTATATATATATATATACACATACATACATACACACACAAACACACACAGAAACACACACACACACACACATATATATATATATATATATATATATATATATATATATATATATATATAGTGTTTTTTCTCGAAACCGTCAATGGTGTTCTAAGTGCTCAACTAATGAGGAGCGGAATATCAACACAGATATAGGAAAAAAAGTTTTAATGCATTGCAGTACAGGCCTGTTTCATGTGTCGCGCACTCATCAGCTGCTAATGTGGTTAAACAAAGAATCATACAGTTTACATTGCATAGGCGTCATGCCCCTAGTTTCGGTTGGACAGCAACCAATCAGATAAGTTGGCTGCTGTCCAACCGAAATTAGGGGTGTGATGCTGGACAACGTAAACTGTACTCATCTGATTGGTTGCTGTCCAACCAAAATTAGGGGCATGACACTGGGCAATGTAAACTATGATTCTTTGTTTAACCACATTAGCAGCTGATGAGTGCGCGACGCACAAAACAGGCCCGTATTGCAATGTATTAAAACTTTTTTTCCTGTATCTGTGTTGATATAAACTTAGCACAAAAAGTAAGGAAATTTGTGTTTGGTAGCTTATTTCTTTGTTGTAACAATGCTTCTTGGCAATAAATCTTATATCAGGCACCTGATTGTCAGCACTTAGGGTACTAGAAGCTCAAAACAAGAGTCAATAGCAACAGCAAAATAAGAAGCTGTTTGGCATTGGCAGAGAAGATTTGGCAAATTTTTCATGGGCACAACCCACATACTCAGCTCTGCTGCTCGTCCCACAAATGCATGTTACTTATAAATGTGGCACCGTTTAAAAGGGAAATAAACAGGCTTTCCAACGGTATAAGATTTATTGCCAAGAAGCATTGTTACAAGAAAGAAATCATCTACCAAACACAAATTTCCTTACTTTTTGTGCTACGTATATATATATATATATATGAATTTGGCAAGACAGGATCTGCAGGGGTAGCTGGAGTTGAAGAACTCATTTTGATTATGATTTCATCTCATCAACCTGATTGCAGAAAAAGCCTAGAAACTCGTGGACCATGAATGGTGAGCAGCTAATAGATGGCTGATTTTAAGTAAGTTTAGATACAGTGTCAAAGCAAAATCTGAGGTTATTTTTATTAACACCGATTAAGCGAGAGAGATACGCTGCTTTTGCAGCAGATAAAGCGTGTTTGTATTTCAATAAACACATGCCAAGACAGGTAAAAACCTTCCAATTTTGATTTTTGTCGTTTACGTAACGTTTACGTTTCGTCCAGTCTCCTGCAGGCCCACTTAAGAGCACGTGCCTCGTCATTCAGCCAGGGTGTAGGCCTCTTTAGTCACCTAGCTCTGGTAGTGAGAGGTAGTAAAATTTAAGGGGAGGATGTTGGATGTAGAATGCATATCTGCCACTGGACGCACGTGTTAAGAGTGCTTGCTTTTCACCTAGTAGTCTTAGTAGCGAGTAAGTTTACACAATGAATTCAACATGAACATGAGATGAATTTGTTTCTGCTTGAGGAATTTTTGCACAGTACCGTGAACCTCCTGTTCAATACACCAATAAAGTTCCTTCACATAATATCAAATGTACTGGCAGCACTTCACAGCACGCCACGATTTCCAATGTATCTGCCAGTGCCGCACGAGCATTAAAGTTCCCTCTGCTGGATCAAACACACAGTCTATATCTGAAGCGCTCATATGGTCTTTGGTTTCATGTCACCCTTTGCAAATGACTGATGACTTGCTCTGAAGACATGAGTTGCAGCTTAGTATGAGAAAGAGAAGGGTCCTTTTTCAATAGGCGCTGCTCTTTTATTACGATTACAATGTTTAAAACGTATGGGCATTCACCAGAATGAGAGAACCACCTCGTTCAATTCAAAGTGTGATAGTTCAGTAAAAATACACACTTCTGTGCAGATTAAACATTGGTTACAGACCCCAAGAACAGGACAGTCTCCTTCCTCACATATACTTTTCATCATTCTTTGCCGAGGGAGCGAACAAAGATAATTTTACAGATGGTGAATTGGGTCTAGCCGCTGGAAGTGGAAGGCAGTTTCTGCCGCATAGATCCAAGACGTTCAACTCCCAAATGTCATCATCTACCAACAAAAGCGAGGGTTGTGATATGTGATGTCAGGATGCTGAAGTACAAGTCTGGGATTTCGTCTCCCTGGGAATGAATTAACCGCCATACGCCTCTTTCCTGCATCACAGTGAACTCCTCATGAATCCCCACTCGGAACTGAGACATGTCCACATCATCACAAGTCAACACTGTCCGGAGGCTACCAGGTGTCTGATGCTACAGCGAAGTATAAACAGCAAACTGGACCTAAACCAGAATGTTTATTTAGGTGCAAAGACCGCAACCGGTTCCCGTTGAGTTTTGGGTGGAACCATTTTTAGTTTTTTAGTTTGCACAAGCACACACACAAACAGACGAATGCAAATGGAGGCAATGAAGACAAGACTCAGACACAGCCGCATATATATTCACACAGACACACGCACGCACAAAATACATACACTTCTGAAGAGTTCTACATATGGGTGCAGTTTAGTCTATTTCAACACTTTCATTATCAGTTTAAAATCCACTTCAAGTGAGAAAGTTCCTTGAATTGGGAGGATTCCCTCTAACAGGCGACACATATCCATTTGAGAAATACATAATTACTTTTTGTTCACTGTGTAATACGAAAAAAAAAAATCACGATTTGTTGTTTTTGTATTCCTAAATGCTAATGTTTTGAGCTCACAGTCTTGAGGATTTTTTTTGTGTTGACCCTTGCAAAAATGTCGTTTGAGCCAATGTCGTACTTTTCAAACGGTAGATACGTTGAACGCCATTTGAACTACGGCAAACTCTTGAAAGTCGAAGAAGATGAAGAGTGTGACTCTGACAACCACATACATACCAGGGGAAAAGCCAAGGTATTTTTATTAGGGGAAACGAGAGTAAGAGTTTAATGCACACGCACTGAACCCGACCACATCATACCGCTTCATAGCACCAGAACTTGGCGCGGCACGGAACGGCTTTGATGCAACAGATGTCATAAAACACATTTCATAGACAGTTTCGGTGTCATCCGTGCCGTTACTCTCACTGAGGAGGCCTACCGAGCCGTGCTGCAGGCCGTGGTGGATGAAAACGTGTTAGCAATAAACAGATTCGTTACAGACATGGCAGAATCCCCAACATATGCAGATGGGTACGTTCACCTCTTGTTTCGCTTCTTCATTCTGGTCTTGTGATGGAGAGTTCAGAGGACTCTAATCCAAGAAAGATGGCCTTAGACTGTTTGTAGCAACATGCAAGGGGAACGCCATTGACGCACACAGACACGCATAGGAAAAGACAAAAAAGAAGAAGAAAAAACTGCCATTAGTAAATGATTGTATTGCACAGGGCTTATCTAAAACAAAAAAAACATGCATGGGGGTGTCCATGTAGCGTAGCGGTCTATTTTGTTGCCTACCAACACGGGGATCGCCGGTTCGAATCCCCGTGTTACCTCCGGCTTGGTCGGGCGTCCCTGCAGACACAACTGGCCGTGTCTGCGGGTGGGAAGCCAGGTGTGGGTACGTGTCCTGGTCGCTGCACTAGCACCTCCTCTGGTCAGTCAGGGCGCCTGTTCAGGGGGGAAGGGGGTAACTGGGGAGAATAGCGTGATCCGTCCTGCTGGGCGAAACTCCTCACTGCCAGGGGGAAAGAAGCGGCTGGCGACTCCACATGTATCGGCGGAGGCATGTGGTAGTCTGCAGCCCTCCCTGGATCAGCAGAGGGGGTGGAGCAGCGACTGGGACGGCTCGGAAGAGTGGGGTAATTGGCCGGATACTATCGGGAAGAAAAAGGGGGGAAAATCCCCACCCCCCCCAAAAAAAACCATGCATCATCAATTGATAATTAACCTTTGGCTGCAATATTAACATGGTAGCATATAACACACACAAGGGAAAGCCCAGATCAGTAAGGTGCAACACCATTTATTAAGAGAACTTTAACAGAGCGACGCCTTCCAAACTAAAGTAAGGGTTGAAGCCTTCACGGCGCTATCAGGTATATCTATTTGAACACTTGACAAAGGACGAATAAGTGAGGTCATTTACATTATTCAAGATAGGCCCGGCACTGTGCCGGCTTCAAAGACAGTTGAACCCCGACGGAGAATCGGCGGACAAAAGAGCCTAGACATGCAGTCTGCTTTAAGACGAGTTGGGGCATTTTGGATCTCTCCTCTCCGCCTTTCAGTGTAAGGAAATGTGCCGGACACTGTTAAAGCCAGGAATTGCCTCATGCAAACTCAAACCGAAGGGAGGCAAACCCAGACATCCTCAGCATGGGGACAAACCCCCGAGTCCTGCGGTGTTCAGAGTGAACACTGTGGCCCCGGGCATGCTTTGCATGATGTTTTGCCTTGCAGTCAAAAGTGGCGTTTTATTGTCCTCCATTTTCTTGTTTACATTCCATTGTTACCGGGCAAGTACAAATACCCTTCCTGCTGCTCAGATAGTCCCTCCACTACACTGACTTGACCCAGCCCTCATCCATCCATCAGCAGTACCTCAATCTTACACAGGGCCCCCTAGCAGCTCCAGTCACTTCCCCCACCCTGTCCTTTTGACTGAACGCTGTTGTGGCTTTCCGGGCCTTTATGCAGGCTGTTGTCTGAGGCAGATTGAAGACCCTTTGTATGCATCAGCCCCTGTCCTGAGTGGCTGGGAGGAACCCGCCGGGCTCCGAGTGGAGAGACAGGAATGCGCATATGAATGGTAGTGTGCAGGGCACCTGCTGACAGAGGGACGGTATGCCTCCACAGGTCTCGGTCAATCAGCGTACTCGTCTTGTTCAAATTACATGTCCGGCGTGGCGTTCCGTTCCCCCATCCTTTACTCTAAATGAGCGTTGTCCCTGTGTGGATAGTTCACCATTTGACGTTCTCTGACAGTCCTCCGATGTGAGGGTCTAAGGACAGGACGTATTGCTGCAAAGCTCCCTGAGGCAAATTTCTAATTTGTGATATTGGGCTCTACAAATAAAACTGACCTGACTCGACGGTTCTCAACCAAGGTAGTAGCAAAACTGGCATAGTTTTAGTGACAGAAACTGTGAAGGATAGTTATAGTTAGATTAAACTCTGTTCTCCCGCTGGTCTATTGTAATCCTGCATATTTTTCTACTGCCATCTGGCTGAATCTCCCAGCATAGGGCTTGCACAAGTATTTGCCCCTAGAATCCTGACTTCACGTCTAAGTCCCACCTGCCTGTACCATTTACAACCACGTGCATGAATGCAAGTTGATGGGATGTTTGGCGACTTTCCAAAACACTGCAGCCTTTGCTGTATAGTCAATTCTTGTTTTGACCATTATTAGAAATGGCACATTTGTCGGGACGCTCACCTTAACACAGATCAACACAGCGAAAGGGCCAAATGTAATTGGCGTATGTCTTAGAATCAGCTACAGTTTTCAACAAGAGAAGACGAAGGCCGTATGACGTCGCCATGAATATCTCTGGCCGGTCAATATTGGTGGCAAGCTCAACTATGAGCCTTCATCAGCATGCGACTAGCAACAACTACAACTTCACGTCTGCATTTCAGGATCGACCAATCAAGTTGCATTTTATATAGCGCTTTCCTAGCTGCAACAGGCTGACCTCTGGTAACTGTTTCTTTACCTTTTTTTTAAATTTGTGATCTAAAAATTGTCCACCGTCTTGAAAAACCCATACCACTGACAACTTTACAACCTAATTCACTCATAGATGTCAAAGACTTTGTGTTTGCGCAGCATCCGACTACCGGAGGCATCGTCAAACCACTGACAGTTAAAACAATAAAAAAAAAAAAAGACACCATGAACCTTCGGCTAATCGACAACACCTAAACAGCAAGCAGTACAAAATAAATGTCAACAATAGGGTGCGTAACAATGTGCATAACTTAGACAGGTAGGATATAGATATTAAAGAGTAAGAATTTCAGATTTAGATATCAGTTAATGCCAGGCAGTAATACTGACCTACTCTTGCATGACGGGAACAAGAGATGTACCATTCCAACAGATGCCTTCATTGCTCACCAGAAGAAGCTGCAAGGTTATGCATCGTTCATCCGGACATGCTTTTGAGAAGATTACATCTCCATAATCAATACAAAGAAACTTATGAATCCCCCTCGCAGTTTAAAAGTCCAACTTCGCCATTTGTGAAAATGAATCTTGACCACCAAATATGTCCTCCGCACTGGACGCACGGCCAGAGAAGCTCCGAGGACACCTCACGCTTTGGAGATACTGAGAAGTACACCAAACAGGGCTTTCACATTCTGTGAAATACGGAGGCGTAACGATGCAAGTTTCCTATTTCAGTAAGGTGATCGAGCTCACACAAAAATGAACATCATCTGTGGACACGATAACTGCTGAAAAACCCACACATGGGGTAGGTAGACCATGCCACTGGCCATCTCAACTAGCGAGTATGCTTTTAAACTCAGGAAAATTTTCACACTGAGGAAATATAATAATATATTATTACTTCTGCTACAATCCAGGCAAGTGACCGCGGCGATACGGTATATCACAAAACACCCCACTAACACGTCCTCCATGAGCAACACCGAGGTTGGAGGAGAATTTTGAGGTAAAGGGTAAAGGTGATGAAAATCATGTGGTAAGCGAAATACACCAAAAAAATGATTTGCTCGGTATGTTTTCTGGTCAAAGATTTGAAGAATACTTAGCACAAGGTCCTAACCGGTGTTACGTGAATAAAGGAGCACCCCCGATGAACCTTACAGTCACAAAGCTGATGGCCCAGGAGGGACGAGCTGCAGCCCTGCAGGACCGGTGGCTCTGGTCACCCGCTGACCAGGAAAGTGGAAGCGTAAGATCTCCGACATCACTTCAATCATCAAATAACATGTTGCCTTGAAGTGGGAGAGGAACCTAAATCGGATTACGTATGATCTCTGAAAAGCAGCTCCCCAAGATTTGATTATCTCCGTGCCCAGAAATAAATACACGCACAAAAAAACATACTCCGATGCAGATGAGAAAATATGGTCCTCCTCCATGCCAGCGGCTGGAACTCCACTCTTTAATGTATGCCCATCTGCCGGCCATTTACCCGATTACTTGAAGCTAACTCGGACGAGTCCCAGTCCACCGGAGCAGCTGGGAGACCGGGGAATGTCTCTTGTCTGGTTACAGGTGGACAGAACACAGATGATGGGGACAGACCCGTTTCTCCCTGCAAACAACCCAGTGAGAACTGCTTCTCAGCAGTGGCATGAAAACTAGGTGGAGAAAAAAAAAAAACATGGCACAAAATAAAAACAACCAGTTATCGTTCAAGCTTTTAAGATGGAGGCGTATCAGCGTTAGCACTCTCTCGAAAGGAAATACTAAACACACATCATTTAACGATTTATTAGAATTTACCCCACTCAGCAATTCTTTTAACTGAATTTTTACATAAGACAGGATGAGACATTTCCATGATGCTTGACCCGGTCTTTATTAAAACTCTTGGCGAAAGCCTAAAACAAACCAACGAAGACAGAAAGAAGAAAAAAAAAAGTTCTAGCACCAACCTCAAAGCCTCCACAGCAGCATAGCAGTCAGACCACCGTCTATTTCTGAGGCGGACAACATCCAGTCTGGTTTAACTCGGGCTCATTATGGTGGAAGTGGGTTCCAGGGACTGGAAGTTTCATTGCTTTCCAAATAAACCTCACTAAACAGGGCTGCAAACCAAATTCCTCGTCCCGCGCGAGCCCTCGACTAAAAAAAAAAAAAAAAAAAAACAACCTCACACTGCTTGACAGCTTTCTACAGCCGGTCGCAAGAATCGCGTCATATTGGGAGAAATATAACCGTCTTGTGAAAAATGGAGCATGACTCATGTTTTGAGGCCGGGATCGGCCAAGTATGTTTTGACACTAACACCGCTTGAGCGGCACCCTGGTTTTACAAGGAAGGGGTAAAAAAAAAAAAAGAAGAAAAAGTGAAGAGAGCTCTTAATTCTTCCCCAACAAAACGGGCCGTTTTCACCTAATACGACCCGGTTTCTGAGTGCGATGCCGATCGAGGCGCAAGCAGTTCTCAAATTCAATCCAGCTTATGAAAACATAGCAAGAAAAGGAGGACGCCTTATAAATATTCTTCTAGTTTTACTCGGTGACTCATAGGGTTTTCATTAACTCCCCTTACTGCGAGCAAATCTAAGACATTATTTTTGATTACCTTACATAGAACCTGGCAGAGGAACAGTCAATAGCTGCTCTAATTAAATACGATGGTCCGCGCTCCAGTCTGAAATGGCCTAAAATAGCGGATTTAAAGCAGCACGCTTTCTTTTCAACGCCGTTCTAAAAACAAAGTTATCTCTTCACCAATCACCTCAAACTGACCACTGAAAGAAGGCCAAGCCATTACTAGCATTGATACGGCGTGCCCGAGTCAGGTGATTTACAGAGCGGCTCTTTAGCTGTAAGGAAGGGGGTTCTTGTCACTGAGTATTAACAGCTCCCTTGGCTTGGTTCTCTATGCTCTTATCCCCACCATCAACCCCCCCCCACTCCCCACCCCCCAACCCATCTCCTTGTGCAGTGGTGTCAGCTGCAATGAGCTCCAGATGTGGCCTGGCACGCCTCCACTCGCACAACTGGATGTGGTTTGAAGGTTGCAATGGAAACGCCACCCACCAGCGGGCCCGAACCCAATGAAAGTTCCTCCGACAGCAGTTTGTGGTTTCTCTCGCGAGTCCATATTTACACCGAGTCTGTAGAGAGATAAGAGCAGCGCAGCACTGTTTGACAAATTTGGCCAAGGATGAAAGAAAATGTGTGTGTGCATCTATTTATCATTCAATTTGCTTTCGATGAGTACGCAAGATACGGCTTTCACTCTTGTCGGCCCTTTCAGCAGTTACGGCACCAAACGCTCATTCACCGCCAGACTTCAGTCCTTTCATGCCTCTAAATATAATTACTTGTGACTGTCTTTTGATAACCTAAGTGAGTATGAATGATCTCAGTCACACTGGTAAAACAGATGACTGACTAAAACCGAATGGCGAGAGTCCCTAGGGAATGTCTCGCTCAGTAAATGTTAAGTCAAATTCTGACATTCCGACTAATTCCTCACGTCATCTTTTTCTCCAAAATGTTTTCTAAAAAAATATTTCACAAAAACCACGGCTGAAAAGCGACTGTTTTCATTTGCAAAACATCTCCCTCAAAAAACAACATCTCTCTCTTACGCACACACACACACACACACACATACTATGAATCAAAGACCAAACAAATTTTGAGCCAGTTTCCAGATTAATGGACCATGAGCATTTAGATGCCAGATGCCTGGGTTAACAACATTATCCTTCCAAAAATGGAACGATTTCAAGTCAACAATCATTCGTACCCGTTTCAAAATACTGCATACACTTTTGCAGTAAGTGCGAGGAATTTTGTCATCTGGAATCGGTGAAATTGTCATACCTAGTGGGCGTGTTACGCTCACAGGGCAATGACTAAGACATGATTACAAGACACTATGCTTCTGCCTATGCTGGTCGCCGGCAAGAATGTGGTCTTGAGAATGGAGGTCCCTTACAAGTGCACTATATGCATGCAGGCATGTCTCTCATATTTAAAAACCAACTTGTTGACATAAAATACAAAACCCAGTACTCTAGCTTTTATATATAAAACACATTTGCTTGCCCAACCACGATCCTAGAATGTACATTAGCAAAACTACAGCTGATTGTAATGATGTTTTCACCCTTTTTACCATCCATCCATCGTTTATTGTGCTGCAAGAATGTGATGTGAGCACCGTATGAGGTCAATCCAAGTGAGCTGCCAGCTTCACACATGTTCCATTATCATAGCACCCTGGCAAATCTGCAAATAGAACTAGTCCCAAGGTGAAGTAATTGGTAATACAACGACTCCCCCTGCTGGTTCAAACATGATTTAACGTAAACAAATTTGATTCAGACCTAGCCATCCTTCCTCATACTTAGGTTCCTTTGTAATAATGCATGTGGTGATGTTCTGTGAATTGCACTTATACACATGATTTTTAAGAAAGGCTATCTGCAAGCTTTCGAGTTACGTGCCTCGAATGCAACTTGTCAAAGTCAAGTGTATTTGTATCGCTCAAATTCACAAAGTATTCCCAAAGGGGTTTACAGTCAGTGCAATATTCGACACCCCCCTATCCTAAGATCCTTTACTCTGGTTGAGGAAAAACTCCACATGGAAAACCTTGTCAGGGAGAGAAAAAAAAAATTGGGAGAAACCTCAGGAAGAGCAACCGAGGAGGGATCCTGCTTCCAGGACAGACAGACATGCAACATGTCGAATGCACAGAGCAGACAAAAGTAAAAGAATTACGATGTACAACCAGAGCTTACACACAGAGTGTGGTAATGTAGACTACACACAGAATATAGCAAAGCAAATTTAAACATTCTGGGTTATAGAAATTGTAATGAGGGGGTGCAAAGCATATGGAGTGAATCTGGGATCACCAAAGTGGTGCCAAAACTGTGCTTCAAATGGGAAGAAAACATTTTATTTACCCATTTGAAGCTGAAAACACGTTGGTATGAACAAAGGATGGTAGAACTGATTCCCTAATTATAAATTAAGCAAAAAATGAGACATGTAAAATGGCTACTTTGAGGGAGGAAATCTATGCTTCTTCTTTCTTCCAGGGGAAATCACACAATTATGATTCAACGCCCTATGATTCACCTGCATAATATTAGAGCATCAGACACCAAGACCCATATGACGTATGTGACACACAAGATCCAGCTTGTTAAACCAACAAATAATGAGCAGAGCACAAAGGCATCATGCTGGAATTAGCCACCGAAACTCTCTGGGTAGACTTGTGAGAAGCTGGGGCACGGCGTTCTTCTACAGCACTGCCATCTTCAGCCCCCCCCCCCCCCCACTCCACCATCACCATCCTTTTGCTGTCCGCCCCCTTTTTTTACTCCTCCCAATCTTTTTCAAATTAAAAGTAGGCGGAGACTGGCTAAAAACAAATGACAAATGTTTACTTACTCTTTTATGGTGTGCCTGTGAACGCATGTGGAATGCTATTGGTTGTCGGGCAACTAAATGAAAAAAAAAATCAGCTATTTGTGAATGAGCTCATAGAGCAACTGAAAACAGCTGACTTGATGACCCACTTAAAAGACTGTTTATCTGTGATTAGTGTTGCCTGGTTCTGCACAGCTATCTGAAAAGATACCCTATCTATTTGGAACTTCCTTCTTAACACGGACCCTTGGTCTCCGATTTGGATGTTATTTTTACTACACGTCTAGTAAACTAAGCCAAAAGTGTAAATAGGTTAAAGATAAAGGTTAAAGATAAAGGTTTTACCAGGAAAAAAAAAAAAAACGCTGCTGATCTGGCCCCTGCTCAGTTTTTAAATGGCACACAGTTAAACCTATGGGGGGGGGGGGACACAAAGGCACATAACTGCATCTCGCTCAATTTGGGCATAATTAAGGCTAATGCAGAAAGATGCCTCTTCGGTTGATACAGTGTAATTTTTACGTCAGGTTTTACTTACTTTTTCTCGGTTGACAGAGACTTCGTAGATGCCACGTGTGTTCTTGTTTCACCGTGGAAGCGTTAAGAGGTCTTGCAGGTGACCCTCTGGGGCCAGTTGGTAAGGCAGCTGCAGTTTCTTGTTCACCTGGCTCTGAAGGGAGGGGCAGCGCTGGAGAAGCAGCATACACACCTCTTTATGACCGCGTTCTGCAGCCTGCTCGTTCGTTTGACAAAGCCACACACATAAGCGTCAGTAAAATGACAGCAAAGTTAATTCTCTCTATTGGTAGTTTTCATTTTGTTTTTATAGCATAGTGTTATCCCATTTGTATAGAAGTAGTAGTGCTGTGGCCCATAGGCCTTACCTTATGCAAAGGGGACGCTCCATCATCGTCACAAAGTAGTGGATCTGCCCTGAAGTGCAGCAGCAGCCTAACCACATCCAAATGACCACAGTAAGCAGCTCTATGAAGTGGAGTGGCACCGCCTGACGTCTGGGGAGATGCACAAGCACCGCTCTCAAGAAGAAACTTGCAGACTGCAAGATGACCGCTGCGACTGGCATAGTGCTATAAAACACACACACACACACACACACACACACACACACACACACACACACACACACACACACACACACACACACACACACACACACACACACACACACACACACACACACACACACACACAAGTGACAGCTATTTAAATTCAGTCGTTACTGCAATAATCACCAAACATTTTCTCTGCACTCTTACCAAAGCAGTATATTTGGCCAGGTCTCTCTGGTTTGGATCTGTACCCTTTTGGACCAAAGACTTGACCCTTGTCAAGTCCCCATCCATTGCAGCAGACCAGATACCTGCATGCAAGAATGACAGTTATGACAAGACTTTAAGTTTTTTTCTACGCAAACTCAAGATTGCAAAGGGAGACATGGGTACTTGGAGGCCATCTTTGGCTGGCTGCCAACATGACATGACCGTCAACATGAGATGGCTTTGGCAAGCTTGCCCTCACTCGCCTCTTTCAAAGTCCATTTCATCCATCGTCTGGCAAACACTAGTAGATGTAACTTGATGGGAGCAGCACGAACAAGGCTCTCGATCGGACGCCATCGCTGTGAAAATGAGCGAAAACTGTCTAAAATGGGCTGGGGGGGGGGGGAAAGTTAACTTAGTAAACGGTTCCGTGTTTCTTCTTCTATCGTTCTTCTTCCAGGTAGGTAAACCTTTTCCTTTAGCGCAGTGCCGCCACCTGCTGTCCTAAATCGATCACACCCGAAACGCGATGACGTCACGTCAGCGCGTCTGACGGAGACGTGGGATGAGTATTGATTTGACGATGACGCTTCGATAAAGTATTGAAGTATCATAATCTTCATCACTTATGTGTGCGTAACTCATATAACCATGTTGCCTTTATGAAAACAAGAAGTTGGACAACAAATTCACTAATGAAAGATTTCTTCTTCTTTTTTTTTCGCACGATACCAAAGTGAACTTTGAGTCCGGGCTCATTTTTTTGAAAGCTACGGGAGTCATTTCTAATACAAGCTGACACGAAAATTAATAGCATTATATATAAAAATTAAAAAAATTAAAAAAAAAAAACTCCATGGCTAACGATGGTTAACCCCGCACGTGCAGGAGAAAAAAAGCGCCCCGGCGAGTAAAACGAACGCACCCTCCCGTCCGCCGTGTAGCCGCTCGGTGCCTGCCTAGCTTGATCCGGCGAGCAAGGCGTCAGCCAGCAAGACGTTGGGTGTTTGCCGTTATCGTAATAAGCTCCACGCCTCCGACGCGCCTAAAGAATGAGAAGAGTTACCTTGTTTGTTAACGGGACATCGAAGAACGGCAAGGTACGTAATAAGCTAACGCTAGCTGCGGGGCTAGCGTTAGCTAGGGGTACGGACGAGTTACCCCGGGCGGCGGAATGGCTGGCATTAACCCGGGCTATTCTTCGCATGATAAGCCGGCTGGGTCGTGTTGCTCACAAAGACTCAAACTTGTTTTAAGTGAGCGTGTTTCCAATCTAACTATACGTCACCTACCTCTAAGGTCAGGCCAGCCGCCTAGTCAAGTGAGCTAAACCTTCATGTTCCAGCTAGTAGCGCGAACCCACTTTTAAAGCACTGGGTCAGAACCTGATAATGTCATAAATCCCCGATGACGTAATAACCCGATAATGTAATAAAAATCTGTCCCTTTAGTCCATTGAAAATGCGATAAAACCTGATAATGTAATAACTTCCTGATAATGTAATAAAGTAC
The DNA here is from genome assembly GCF_029633865.1 of Lampris incognitus. Classification (NCBI taxonomy): domain Eukaryota; kingdom Metazoa; phylum Chordata; class Actinopteri; order Lampriformes; family Lampridae; genus Lampris; species Lampris incognitus. Next base: position 143,095,742 of record NC_079211.1, read on the forward strand.
TACTACTACTACTACTACTTTCGGCTGCTCCCGCTAGGGGGCGCCACAGCGGATCATCCGTCTCCATCTCTTCCTGTCTTCTGCGTCTTCCTCTTGTCACACCAGCCACCTGCATGTCTTCCCTCACCACATCCGTAAACCTCCTCTTTGGCCTTCCTCTTCTCCTCTTCCCTGGCAGCTCCATATTCAGCGATAATGTAATAAAGCGCACTTCCCAATAATGTCATAAACTTTTCACCGATAATGTAATAATGTGTCACATCATCGGGGCGTTGTTACATTATCAGGTTAGCCTTCGTTTCCCTGGTCCTGATAATGTAATAATTCCCCCAATATTGTAGTAATTTAACAGCAGACCACCCGTAAATGGATTCAAGTGGCGATACTGTTTAAGCAACGCGAGCTCGAGAGGTCTAGCGCCACCGACAGGTCCAAGTTGGACGTGCGCGAATGCTCTACTCTTCCTCAAAGCTACCGCCAAGCTACTTCCACACACGTGTTTTTTCTCAGTTGGATCATTTTATTACATTATCAGGAAGTTATTGCATTATCAGGTTTTACTGCATTTTCAATGGCCTCAAGTGCAATTTTTTTATTACATTATCAGGGTTATTGCATTATCAGGGTTATTACATTATCGGGGATTTATTACGTTATCGGGTTATACAGACTCCAACCAGAACCCTTTTGGTAACACCTCACAACAACAAGCTAAGGGCTGTAGCTGAAAGCATGAGTTGAAAGACCTGTTTCAGTTTATCAAGTTCAGAGATTAACAAACACACTATGTTATTCTGTCTTCTGCAGGTTGTAGCAGTATACGGGACCTTGTCTGACCTGTTATCTGTCGCAAGCAATAAATTGTCAATAAGGGCCTCCTGTCTATACAATGGAAGAGGTGGTCTCATAGATGACATTGCCCTGATCAGGTTAGTTTGATTTGCAACTTAGCTTTTGCAGTTCTTAGTTCATACATAGCAGATTTGGACTCGACACATTTTTTTTTTTTTTGCTAATAAATTATTAAGCACATGTATTCATGTTTGTGAAATCTGATCTTTAACAGAGATGATGATGTGCTATATGTCTCAGAGGGGGATCCATTTATTGGTAAGTGCCTTCTTGATAGTTTATAATTGTCTTCTTGAGAATCATAAATTACTTCTGTCTTGTGAATACTAAATGAAAGCACATCTTAGTCACTATTTCGCCCTTGTTTTCTTAAATTCGTGTTTCAGACCCTCAGAATGAATTTAAGGTTACGTCCGAGCAGCTTGGAGCACACACAGATTGGCTGACCCTCAATATAGGTGGTCGTCTCTTCACCACCACCCGGTTAGTACTGGCGAAATCCCTCTAGTGTGTTAACCAGTACCCTAAGTCATATGGTGAATGGACACGCCAAAGCTCTTTGTGGACAACATAGAATAGATTTCTAAGTCTGACTATTCAAATGATCTGTTTTTCTCTTTTCTGTTGTAATTTGATGACTTTTTTTTCTTTGCTCATCTGGGAGCTCATAAGAGGTTTTCATTCTTATACACAGGAGCACTTTGGTCAGTAAGGAGCCAGAAAGTATGCTTGCGCACATGTTCCGAGAGAGGGGTGAGTTAATCGAACAGCTGGTCACCGAGACACAAATTATTTGGTTTTGTTATTGTGAGCCATCTGTTAGAATGAGGCTTGTGAACCTCTGTCTCCACTCTAGATGTGTGGGGAAACAAACAGGATGAGCATGGGGCGTACTTAATCGACCGTAGCCCGGAATACTTCGAGCCTATCCTCAACTACTTGAGACATGGTCAGCTCATTATCAATGATGGCATCAATATAAGGGGTATGTCTGGCCTTGTTGAAGTTCTGCAGTATTTCATAATTGGTTCTAAACTTTCTGGACAGAGAATAAAGTCATCACAGTGAATGCATGAATTTGTGTTCATGCAGTTATTGGTCGTGTTGTCTACACTGTCTCCCAGGTGTCCTGGAGGAGGCTCGGTTCTTTGGAATTGAGCAGCTTGCTGAGCAGTTGGAAGCGGCAATAAGGGTAATCTGAAGCTTGGGCCATTGGTGATATGCATAAGTGATGTGATAAATTCCCAGAATTCAAACTGAATGGCTACTCATGTTCCTACTAGAATTCACAGCCACCTGATGACCACTCCCCCATTTCTCGCAAAGAGTTTGTTCGCTTCCTACTAGCTACACCCACCAAATCGGAGCTCCGTTGCCAGGTACAGCTTACAGAAGATGTCATGTTCACGAATGATGCTACATGCACCAATTACCATAATAACACCACATCGAGCAAATATTTGACACCCTCTGTTACCCTTCAGGGTCTTAATTTCAGTGGGGCTGATCTCTCTCGACTTGACCTGCGCTACATCAACTTCAAGATGGCCAACCTCAGCCGTTGCAACCTGACACATGCCAATTTATGCTGCTCCAACCTTGAACGAGCTGATCTGTCTGGAGCCAACCTGGATGTAAACCTAAAAATCTCTTTCTTAAACCTCACTCAATAATATCTGAGCATGCAGCTACTGGAGAATTCACACTTTGAAACAAAGTGGCTTTGTTTAGGGAAACGTAACTTTTGCTGCTTTTGTTAAGGCAAGTGTTTTTTAAGCGTTAGAATTGTTGACCTCCCTGGTAGATACAATGTCCATTGTTTTTCTGTACTTAGTCTACTCACACCTCATGTCAACTCAGCATTGTAGAGAAAAGGTTATTGTATTCTTAAACTGTACCTATTCCCCAATTGGACAAACCTGTGGTGGCACAAAACATATTTCTCCTCTCAAACTTACCCCATTCTCTTGTGTAATAACTCAGCATAGTTATTTGTAAATATTTCAGTTATAGACAAAACAAAAGCTGACGGTTTTTCATTCGTCTGTTGAAGGGTGCTAACTTGCAAGGTGTGAAGATGCTGTGCTCCAATGCGGAGGGGGCCTCTCTCAGAGGATGTAATTTTGAGGATCCATCTGGTCTGAAGGCCAACCTGGAGGGTAATCTAATAAACTCGTTAGCGTAGGCGTATATGGACCAGTGGGTGTGAGCTTGCCTGAACAAATTGTTTTCATTATCAGGGGCTAATCTGAAAGGAGTTGACATGGAGGGAAGTCAGATGACCGGCATTAACCTGCGTGTAGCCACTCTGAAAAATGCAAAGCTGAAGAACTGCAACCTGCGGGGCGCCACTTTAGCAGGGACTGATCTCGAGGTAAATCAAGACTATTGAAAGGAATTACGTTTTCCAAATCCTCATTTAACCGGGCAAGTTCACTAAGATGACGTGCTTATTCATGGTGGCAGCCTGGGAAGCAGCTGCAAGGAATGTCAAGGATGACACCAAGTAGATTTAAATTGACTGGATTTATAAACGCCATATGATTGATTTAAAAAAAAAAACAACCTTGTAGCAAGCTGTGGCTCAGTACCTTATGCACTTTCTTCACACAAAAAACTGAATACTGATTCAATTTAGTCTGTAATTCAATTAATTTTGGAGTTTGATGTTTATTGGAATTTAACATGGGTTTTATTCCTTCCTGGGCCATCTTTAGTTAATAATTTGGAGTCAACAGTGAATAAGATTATATCATTCATTTTTATCTGAAGATGCGGAACTTACATGAAATTCTGAGTATGGTTGATATATGACAGTTTAAGCTTGGCTCTTTTCCACCTTCTACAATGACAAATCGCCGTGACCAGGCCCCTTCTGTGCCGGAGGCAGAGAAAAATGAACATCAGTTTAACCATATATGTGACGTGTACTTAACAACTGCCCCGTGGTATTTGTGCTTGGTGGTCATCAAACACAGTGACAGACATTATGCGAAAAACCTCATGAAAGCAAACAAAAGTTGAATTGTGCATAAACAAATATGGTAATTTTGACAGCAATTCTTAGCAAGTGGGGCGATAGGAGTTCCTGACATGGTAATTATGGACGGACTGAAATTTGAGGTGGTGCTCATGCAGTCTCTATCATCAAACTGCCCCAGGCAGCATGAATGCCATCTGAAAAGGGTTTATTAGCACTACGACCAGGATTTCACTCCTACCTAAAAGGACCACGGGCAATCAAACTGACGACTGGTTTTTAAACTCTATATTCTGTCTAGATAAATACCCAATTGAGATATTAATGCATTGCATATGTTAGTATGTCTGTTAGGAAATGACTGACACCAAAATTAACATTTTAAAAACTATAATACTATTTTTAAACAGTTTAAACTTCAGAGACATGGTCAAACTTGAATAGCAGAACTGAAAAAGTGAAAATATTATCTGAAAAACCAAATGAAAACATGTACTGCTAATCTAACAAACACAAGGCCTATAAAATGTGAAAAAGGAACTGAATGTTGTGAAGGAAATGACGCGCGCGATGACGGCCAAATTACGTTAAGACCGCTCATGGTCGTCGTAAGTAGATCTAGCATAACTTTTTTTTGTGCGATTGATCTAAAACTAATTTCAATGCAAATATATGCAATTTTAGGAACATTCAGGGAGCGGCAGGTCTGTATCCCCCCCCCCCCCCAAATTATTGAACTTTGAAAATCCAGAACGGTCATAATGACCGTCTTGGTCGTTCTAGGGTCATTCTTGTTCAATCTGATAATTTTGGTATTCAGTTTCGATATGTTCAGTTTGCTTATATAATTTAAAAAAAAGTTTGTTTCTCTTGAAGTGGTAGCAAAGAGGATTTTCTCAAGTTATTGATATTCCACCAAAAGTAAGAAGAACAGTGAAAGCTGGCCTCGGGTACAAAGGGAAAACTGCCTGCGATTATGTAAACAACTCTCAAAGCACTTCCCTGCAGCTTGAATAATAGATTACAAGTTAAAATTTAAGGTGGAAGGGGTTTGTAAAGATTTTTTTTTTTTTTTTGCAGTATGCACTTATTTATTAAACCGAGCCCTTAAGGAGCAGTAGTGAACCACCTCTCAAAAGATGTTTTGCACACATCACTTCAGGTGCAGTTCTGCTTTAAAACTGAGATGATGTCTGCACATATCAAAGCAGGATTGTGATACATTTGACCGCATCGCCATTTATTGATGTTTCTTTTAATCCTGGCATAATTATTTTTGTCCCTCATTTCCTCCCATAGAACTGTGACCTGTCCGGCTGTGATTTGCAAGAGGCCAACCTACGAGGGTCCAATGTGAAAGGAGCCATTTTTGAAGAAATGCTGACTCCCCTGCACATGTCTCAGAGTGTCAGATAATTCCAGTTCACTCCTGAAACTTTCAGCTGGACTCTAGCTGGCTTCTTGCTGATCCACCCCCCCCCCCCCCCCCCCCCGACACACATATACACAACACACACACTATCAAGCTTCCTGTACCTGTTTACAGAACAGGCAGTTGTATGCATATCCCTGGCATTCCACTTATATTAGCTTTAAATATCTTGCACTAGAGTTACCCAGGGTTGTCCATTTAAAGATTTTCCCGGTCGAATGCGTTAAAATATTAAGCCGTATCTGCATTTGGCACCAAATTAAGTAATCTTACTTATATTTGTTTAAAAAGAAAATTGATTGCAATCTGATTTTAATTTTAATTTTTTTACATTGCATAATTTATATTCTTTTCATAGTACTTGTAGTACTTGGCACATTACTGGGTCGGATTATTTGCGTGGTAAAGTTCAGCGTAAGTGAAATCCATTCAGCGCTGCGGAAAAGCGGATGTGGTTAAGTAACCGTGTGTCCTGTCAAGAAGTTAATTTATTTCGCCGGATACAATGTGTCGAGAGGAAGCGATGCAAGCCAAAGCCATATAGCACAGCCGAAAGCGGCTCGGCGCGCCGTTATTGCACCGTGAAGCTATGCTGCCGAATGGATTTTAACCAACTTCAGTATGCAATACGTCATTTACAGCTGTGACTTCTTTCCTTTCCCTACTTTTGAATTCCGCTTTCCTCAAAAGCGTTTGTTTTTCACTCTGTGAATCTACCTCTTTTGTTTTTTTTTTGTTTTTTTTTTTTTACCGTGTATGACTGATCTATAAATGCATGCAGTTGACTGTGGCTGTGATAATTTAAGTGTTACTCCGTATACCCTCGTATGAGAAAATATTTGGCTTTTTTTGTTTTTGTTTTTTTGTTTTAATCGATTTGATTTCTTGACCGTTGTCTGGAAGCGTTGTTCCATGTAAAGCTGCGTACCGTTTTAATCATATGTTGGTGAACTGCTGCTTTTGCACAAATGCGTTCGAACGTGTGACGCGTCGCACCCTCTCACCAAAAAACGCGCGGCGCTTGTGATCCGATGTAAATCACGACGGGTGCTTCCAGAACGCACGTCGGCGGCGGCGTCCGACGCGGCGTCCGGTGTCGCAATCTCGTTTCGGTTCTTACCGAAAGGGCGTGTGTGTGTGTGTGTGTGTGTGTGCATGTTTGATGCCGTATACTCGTCTTGGACTGGTGAAGCCCCCCTCCCCTCCCCTCCCCTCGCTGTAGCTCAAAAGCTTTACAGATGCAATATTGTTCCCTCAGTTTCATTGTAGGTACCCTGCCTGTGAGGATGATTGATGAAGGCAATCGTGAAAATGTATCTGGGCTCGAGTGTGGGAAATCGATGGAAGAGTTGTGCTTATTTATTTTGATACAACGTAACGAGTTCGGTGTCGGGCAGACGTTAGTTATACGGACGTGGCGTGGCGCAGTCCTGCCCGTCTATAATTATTGCACTCGACCATGGAAATCTATTTCCATAAAGGACTGTTATAAATAAACATGATAATAATTAACGTCGGTGTGTGTTGTGTCATTATTAGTTGCGTGGGTCTCAGATAATCAGGCTCTTGTCGTACACATGGATACTGTTTGGAAGTATTTGAAAAAGGGAAGAAGGCAGCAGATAACAGGTGTTATCTGTCTGACGGCCATACATGTAAATTGCCCTACTAAGCCGGGATACGTGTGAAAACCCCACAGTGAGCGTAATCTTGTAAGAGACTCCGCAGGTTGCGGGTATATGTGCTTTAAAATACCCCCAAAAAAAACCCTTACTAACAACCCCCCTGTTGTGAAACTGAATGTCAAAGCTGTGGGAAATGGTCATCCTGCCCCATTCACAAAGAGCGGCAGCTCAGACAGGCGGCCTATCTGTCTGTCTGTGTGTCTGTCTGTCTCGCTGATCAATACACGCCGTCTTGGTATGTGAGCGTTGAAAATGAACTCTTGAGTTTCACAAATTTAAATCTTATCTGTAAAGAGAGAAAGTATAGGAAAAAAGAAAGATCCATGCACAGGGCTGCTGTCACTGGTGTTACGGACCGCTCCCCCGGTGGGAAGAGGGAAGTAAACAACCTCTCAGGCGCCTCCTGCGATGTAAATAGTAATGTTGCGTCTTATTTTTTATCATTTATAGGCCCCTTCTTCCGTCTGTCATTGTCAACAGTTTTGTTTATTTATTTCCCCAGCAGATAGCTGAGGCCTCTAAAAATGGAAACGCCGCGCAGCGTCTCGGCTTGCCCCGAATACACACCTCATGTTAAACATGACAAAAAGGAAGGGATCACGCGCATATTCTGCTAACTGAAGACGTTCGTCATTCTGTTTGTTGGTATCTGCAACAGTATGTTGGGATATGTCGGCGTTTTCATTATTTACTGATCAGATTTTCATGTATGTTTCTGTTAATTCATTGTCTCCTCACCATAACTGTTTTTTTCACACAATTTGCATGTTTATATATATATATATATATATATATATATACAGTGCTGCTTGAAAGTTTGTGAACCCTCCAGACATGGTCACTGTTTTTGTAAAAAACATTAAAATAAGCTTATTATACATACATCCAAATCCCAATTTGTAAAGCACACCTTCCAAATAATGGACACACACACAAAAAGAGATATATTTTCATTATTTAATTCAACAAAGGTGGTTTATTTCACAAAAACTGAACATTTAACATGTGCAAAAGTATGTGAACCCTTGTATTAGTAGCTTGTGGCTCCTCCTTTTGCAGCCATTACTTCAACCAAACGTCTTCTGTAACCACTAACCAGTCTCTCGCATCTGCTTATGGGGATTTTTGCCCACTCCTCCTTGCAGAACTCAGCCAGTTGAGAGAGGTTGGAGGGACATCTGGTATGTACCAACTTCTTCAGGTCTCGCCACAACATTTCAATTGGATTAAGGTCCGGACTTTGACTGGGCCAATCCAGAGTACGAATCCTCTTTCTCTGAAGCCATTCCTTTGTAGTTTTGCTGGGTTGCTTTGGGTAATTGTCTTGTTGCATAATCCATTTTCGTCCCAGCTTCAACTCCCTGACTGATGGCAGGAGATTCTGGTCAAGAATTTGTTGATATGCCGGAGAATTCATGGTTCCTTGGATAATATGGAGTCGTCCAGGTCCAGAAGCAGAAAAGCAGACCCAGACCTTCACATTTCCACCACCATGCTTCACTGTGGGGAGGAGGTTCTTTTCTTCATATGCAGTGTTGGCTTTTCTCCAAACATGTTGGTTTTGATTGTGACCAAATAATTCTATCTTGGACTCGTCTGTCCAGAGAATGGACTTCCAGAAGGTCTCTGGTTTGTCCAAGTGCTCTCTGGCAAAGTTGAAACGGGCAGCTTTGTTCTTTTTTGAGAGCAGAGGCTTCCTTCTAGCAACCCTCCCATGAATGTCATGGCTATTCAATTTTCGTCTGATTGTAGACGCATGCACATTTGTCCCAGATGCTACCAGAGAGGTGTGCAACTCTCTAGAGGTGATGTGTGGGTTGGCCTTTACCTGATTTATTATTTTTCTGGTGCTTCTGGGTGATAGTTTTGATGGGTGTCCACTTCTAGGCAGAGTTGCTGTCATGTTGAAGGCCCTCCATTTGTAAATTATTTGTCTTACAGTGGATGGATGGAGCTGGAATCTTTTGGAGATGGTCTTATAGCCCTCCCCAGACTGATGGGCTGTCACTACCCTCTTCTTCATGTCCTCGGATATCTCCTTTGCTCTCGGCATTGTTGATTTGTATGGGACCACAGTGGTTTGGTTGGTTTCCTCTCTCTTTTAATTAGTGAAGGCCAAACCCTTTCCCAAGGATGTCTCATTTCATTGGTCTGCTTAAATGATTAATTAAGCACCCAAATGTGTTTCACCCCGAGTCTGTTACCTGCTTGACTTAACCAATGCAGCTGGGGGTTCACTTACTTTTGCACATACACTAATTCCATGTTTCATGTAGTTTTTGGGCTACTTAAACAAGTCCCACTAAACAAGTACCTGCAACTGATAAACATATATCTGACATTTCATACATAAAAACTGGTGATGATAGAATAAGAAAATCCTGGTAAAACAACAGACAAATCTAAACTGCTCAAGGGGTTCACATACTTTCAAGCAGCACTGTATATATATATATATATATATATATATATATATATATTCTAGGACAGAGTCTCCAACATGCAAAATGGGAAACTCACTAAAATTCTACAGTGAAGTATCGCAGTAGCACGTCTTCATCGTACTTATTGCATCAGATGTTTGAGCACAAGTCACAAGGTCTCTTTCCATTGATTATTCTGCAGCAACTTAAACTTCCTTATCTCGCAATATGCAACATGCAAGCAAACTTTTTAGTTGACAGGCACATTGCATCACCCAATACACTCAATAAGCATGACTTTGAGCTAAGGTGGATTGACAGCAGACTGACACATTTAACTAGTGAGGGTCTGAAGACTTGGCCACCAGAGGGCGCTGGTGAAATACACAAATTCAAAACAGGCTCTTGCGAGGTTTTTGCCCTTTCTGGATTTGGAAGAATGAGATGAAACTTAATGGTATGAGTATTTGCTGCATGGCCTCAGTGCAAATATTACTGATAAAACGATCTCGTACCAGAAACTTGACGCTTGGTTCAAAATATGACCACAAACTGAATGGTGGCTCCTAAACATGTGCAAATAAGGCACATTAGTATGCAGATTTTCCTTCCAACCAAACTGCTCTGCTGACATCCCTAACTGCTCTTCCTCTGACTGAAGACCACTTAATGTCTAGGAAAGCAGCACTGGCTCTCATCTTTCCAACGAGTGTCCGTAATTCAACAACCCTCAGCTCCACTTCCTCGAGATCCCCGGCACCACCCTGAATTTTAGCGTTTGCCAGGCGCTGTAGTGCATCTAAATAGAGGTGATATCATCCTATCCTTTAGTTTGGCCGGGACAGAGGAGTATAGGGGGACGGCTCCCAAGTTGACCTGCTTCGCTTCAGCTGCACCGAACAATCGCTTTCGATCGCACAGATGTCTGCCTATTCATGGTCAGACAGGCAATATGAAATAGAATAATTGCCCAGCACATGTGCGTGTTTGCCAATATTGCATGCACTTTAAACATTCTGAATACCTCGCTGAACGCCATTCATCATGGAGGGTTGACAGTAAAACAACATGGTGTAATATCAACCGAATGGGTGGACGTGTCCTTATCTGCGGTGGAAATAGTGCTTTTCAATCTATCTGCCACTTTGCAGCTTGTCAGTAAACACACACGACAGATAATCACTTGGACAGGCTTCGTCTTGTTGATAAAAACTGCAGCCGCTCTCGTTTAGCATAACCCGTGAAAGAAGCATTGTCTTTGACTGGGATGGATTTGATAAAGATGTGCTTGGAAATTGTAACTGCGGACATAACACATTCGCACAAGCTCAACGCTGCCGTGAGCGACAACTTTTACCCACCCCGGTGGCTGAAGTTTTCAAATCAGGGACCCCGTGTCCGAAACGTAAAGCCTGCACGGGGCCGCCGAGTGCCATTGGCATCTCCAAAAATTAAAAATCAAAGCGGTTCAAGCTCTCATTAAGGTGGAGAGACATTTAGGTGGAGACAAGCGGGGCAGTATAGGGACATCATATAACACTCCCAACATAGCTGTTGGAGGAGCAGACCGCGTTCAGCCCGTCTTCAAGACATCTTTCAGGTCCACCCCGCATAGCGAAATCGCTGTGGCCCGGACCCGTCCCACACCCGACACTTCATCCGGCCCACATACCGCGGGGAATGGTGGCACTTGGGCGGTCCGCCCCTGTTTTCCAGATCTGGGCCAGAACCAAGCCATAGCAATGCCGCATGTGCCACATATTTGCCAAAGGTGGCCCATATTTGTTTTGTGATATTTGGGCCATATTTACCATTTACCACACGGGCCACTTCAGGGTCACATCCAGATCACATGTTGCTCAGAGCGCCGCGTCTTTGCCAAAAAAAAGGCCCACATTTGATTCGGCATATTTGGGCCATATTTGCTATTATACATGTGGGCCACTTCAGGCCACATCCAGGGCCAGAAGAAGGCCGTCAGTGCCGCGTCGTTGCCTGAAGTGGCCCACATCCGGATGCTATCTGGGACCAGGTTTGTTTTAACTGGTCTCGATGAGACGAGTCTCAAAGTGAATGGAAGGGAAGTTTACGTCAGGGGAAGTTGACGCCTGTGCAGCTGTCAAACACAGGAGGCAAGCAAGCATCTGAATCCGAGGCCTCCGCCCAAAAAACGTGTCGTCGTCTTATTGTGTTGTGTTATTTCTAGGATCTCTGAGGATTTTACAATCTGAGGACCGAGTCAGAAAGTCCCATATCCAAGCGAGTGGTGTTTCTATTGACCAGGGTTTCTTTTCAACCACTGACTGGATTGACCTACCCTGACCATTGATTTATTGACTGACAGTCCTCGACCGCTCGCTGTTATTTTCGTCACCTACGGTGGTCGTGTGAATTTGGTCATTGTTTAAATTAGTAAGCGTTTGGCTGCACAAAGCCAGCTGTGAGCGAGTCTGGCTCAACGAACAAAAGGACTCGGGGGTCCAAAGTAAACCTGTTTGTCAAACAGAGTTGCCGGATACAGCCTAAATTGGATTCCCTTTAAAACTTCCCTTTTTAACAGCTCACTTCCATCCGCTCGCTGGCTCTCTACCCTTGATAATACCCTTTTTACAAGATTACACAAGCATGCTCTCAGACTGAACAACCTTCCCTCCACTGCTTCATTGTGGACCGGCTTCGCTGTCAGAGGGATTGATAAAGTGCCTTTAATAGGTGGTGGCCGTCAACTTAAAGGAAATCCAATGGAAACCTCCGAGGAGGCCGTAACCAGGCAACTACCGGAGCTGGCCATGGTCTCCCTCTTTTTGGTTACTATCTATCTATCTGTCTGTCTGTCCATCTATCTATCTATCTATCTATCTATCTATCTATCTATCTATCTATCTATCTATCTATCTATCTATCTATCTATCTATCCATCTATCTATCCATCTATCTATCTAGATATCTATCTGTCTGTCTGTCCCCCCATCCGTCCGTCCATCCATATGAGACCTTGGAAATGAAAAGCACATTCACACACTGACAAATACAATCCTAAGGGAACACTGTCAGACACAAATTGGGGGACTGCTATTCCCGGCTGTAAAGTCTGCTTCTATTATGCAAGATGTGTGTGTGTGTGTGTGTGTGTGTGTGTGTGTGTGTGTGTGTGTGTGTGTGTGTGTGTGTGTGCTTAAGGCACATGTATGGCTTTTATTAATACTATATGGAGCGAAACGAGACCCTGCAATATCACAGTAATATCCAAAGAATATGGCTGATATGGTTGGATTCATTTCCAAAAGCAAAAGCGTAGTAAACGCTAAATATTTCATTTTGAAAGATTAACTGCGCCTAACCTGGAGCTGGCCAATGAAGAGCCAAATCAAAATTCATGCCCTTATGGAGCAATTTCACAGCTGCTCAGCTCTGAATATTAAATGTTCCCTGAAAAAATAAAAAATTTAAAAAAATCAAAAATCGGTCAGCTCGGTGTGTCAGGAATCACTTGATTCCAAACGGATCCATCAGAGCAATCTAACAGAGAGATGAAGGAGCAGGAAAAGACGGAACTTGGTCAATATTTGTGTTTGGCCCCGAGGTGAGGAACCCACGTGTTCCGACGCGGTGTCACAGAGCCCGGCGCGTGTCATACCCCGATTAGAATTCAGCAAGGCGGCGCACCGACTAACCCCATCGCTAAGCCCCATGACGAAAGGTTTTGATGCCTTTCTCCATAGACCGAAGGTGCAAGGGGGGGGGAGTGTGACGTCACATGACGTCACTCATCACAAACGACATTTACAACGAGGCCCTCGTTCCACCCCCATGCGTTGTTCTTTATTTCGCTTTTCTTTCTTTTTCTTTTTTGCTAAAGTTCTAGAACAGTGTGTAACTGGTTATTTTTCTTGCCCGGTGCGGGATTCGATATGGGGTGTACTGCACCACAAGGCGGCATCACTGACCGCTCGGCTAAAAGGTCAAACACGTTACTTAGGGGCTAACGTGTCTTATTACTAGTTTACAGTCGTCACCCTCTACCGGAAGCGCGCCCTCGCGCTTTATTCTTCCCGCGCTCCGAAGAGACTCCTGAGGATCTGCACACTTCCGGATCCCACCGCTGCCGCCAATGTAACCGGTTATTTTCTTGCCCGGTGCGGGATTCGATACGGGGTGTACTGCACCACAAGGCGACGTCACTAACCGCTCGGCTAAAGGGTCAGACCCGCTAGTTAGGGGGCTAACGTGTCTTATTAGTAGGTTATACAGTGTTTTCTTGTGAAAGTACAGCCCCAAATCCCCCGCTTATTGAAAATGTGTTTGTTCAATATCCATCGGATCCAGAGTGCCGCCATCTTGATCTTTTATGAAGCGCTCCAGCGAGAGGCGGTCTTTGTATAATGGAGCAATCTGAGCTTTCCTTGCGATGGCGGCTGTTCTAAACCTAGAAACGGTCCCGTATCCTCGTTATTCCCTTTACACCTTCCTCAGCACGCATTTCTGAGGGCGCTGTTTCAATCCCCCCCTTTTTTTGCTCCCCAATTGTATCTGGCCAATTACCCCGCTCTTTTTGAGCCGTCCCGGTCGCCGCTCCGAGGGGCGTCCCAACCGACCAGAGGGGGGCGCTAGTGCGGCGGCAAACATCCACATCCGACTTCCCACCCGCAGAGGGACGCCCGACGAAGCCGGAGGTAACGAGGGGATTCGACCCCGACGGTCCCGTGTTGGTAGGCAACGGAATAGCCCGCCACGCTATCCGGACGCCGCTCTGGGCGGGACGCGATATTATGAACCCTACATAGCCCTCGCCAAAATCCCGTACCCTGTCCCAAATCTCGCGAACGGACGCCGGATTTCCGCTGCGTTGCTAAGGAAACAATCAACTATCAACTCGGTGCGAAGCAAAGCTAACGTTAGCTACCTTCAATTTTGTAATTTTGTATTTTTCGCAATTTTGGACAGCTGGCTGCTTTTGTAATTTTGGACTGCTGGCTGTCAACAACAGAACGGAGGTAAGTAACGTTAGTTGTCTGAAAATGAACATATATCTGATAAATAGACTTTCTCACATTTAAGAAAGCTGATCAGTAAGTTGTTACCTGTGTATAAATGTAAAAGTCATATTACTACAATATAGGAGCTCGTTTTGTTTGTAGTCATGATAAGGGGTGAAGTATCCTATGCTCAAACGTGGAGCAAGCAAAGATTGAGTTAAAAACGTTAATGTTGATTGTGGATAACTTAGACAGGTTAAATTGTGGGTGTACAGCGTTTCCTTGATGAGCGCTAACCCCATAACAACATATTTTCGCGTTGCTACGGTGGCGCACACGTGACAAAGCCAGAAACGGGATTTTGGCGAGGCCTATGTAGGGTTCATAATATCGCGGGCGGGACAGCCTACAGAAGGGCGGACAGGAAGTGAAATCCCGGAACTTTTCTTCTTCGCACGGTATGTGTGCCTGCGATCAAATTTACGTCTCTTTAAGCGGGAAGGAAGAAGAAGAAGAAAAAACGACAGCTTCAAACAGCAATATTTATGTTATCACATCATATATCATATAGTATTTATGAATCGGAATTTCACAGCAGACACCACGTGGTTGAAGAAATTAGCAAAGGTTTTAATTCGGTTCAATACCGTGAAGTTACTTTACAACAAGTTTCCTAGACATATTTTCAACGCCATAAACTATAGTAATACAAGGCATACATTTATGTATTTAGTGATATATATATATTTTATATATATACATACATACATACAGTGGCCACACCCGGCACAAACACAGTCCTTTATAACTTCTTATATTTTGTTTTATGGCACCTGATATATCATTGCTGCGTGGCACATTTTATTACAAAAAAAACCCCTCCCTGCACCCGGTACAGTGTTCGAGCACAGGCCTTGGTCAACAGCACTCGGAGACTGTAAAGTTCTCATCCTCAGTCCTTGTCAAGTTTCCGTGGAAAATATAGTTGGCACGGAATTTAGATGCTAAGAAATGCCAGGAATACAATGCAAGTAAATCATTCAACAATGGTCCTATTTGATGCCCGGAGCCACATATTAAATGTTCTAGTGCACTCTCCATTGGCTGTATAATAATCTACTTCTCATGTACAATCATTAATACATTACAGTTAACAAAGGCTTGTTTTTGTCAATACTTTTGACACAGGAAAGTTAAATCCCCGCAGCTCCCGATGTACCGCCGAGTACTGCCCATCTGCAGGTTCAGTCTGAGGACTTTGTGGTGAATAAGGTAAATCTGTGAAAAACACACTTGAATATTCATCCCGCTCTGGCTTCTGCATGGATGCCTATTTGCTTGAAAATGAAGTTAAACAGGAGCTGTGTTTTCCTGGATTACCTGTTTACATAATCATTACCACACGACCACAACACATTGTCGAAAGCATTCTAGAGACTAAGATTGAAAAAGTGATTGTGTGAAGTGTCGCCAATTGCCCTACAACCTTTGCACCTTCATGTGATTATCTACTTCCTCTTTGCAATGTACTTACACTGAACAGAGGGCACTGTGCTACGCATTTTTAATTGACGGTCATTGGAAAACCGATGTTGGTTTTATAACTTTGGACGTGCCAATCTCGTTCTTGCACACAACAAAACATGAGAAGCTCTGACAGATGACCAACGGATGTAAATGGCAAGCTGAGGAAGGCCCCAAGTATACTTTCCTTTGTCCCTTACTGAAAGGTCTGGCTTTAAGTATTGATGCTCAAAGATCCTTTGCTCAAGACTGACCCCTTGGTGGCCTCTGTGCTGACAATGGAGAGGGGGAAGCTCTCGTATCTCTCCGTTGACCCCCAGCAGCGGCAGCGCATCAGGGTGGACTTGAGCTGCCTCTGGAAGTTGCTGTTGAGAAAGCCGTAGATGATGGGGTTGACGCAAGTCGAGGCCATGGCCGTGAGGTGGCAGGCTGAGAAGATGACGTCGTGCTGGCAGGACGAGATGGCCTCGTGGTTCCAGTCGAACACCGTGTTGAAGATGTTGAGAGGGAGCCAGCAGAGCGCAAACACCACCACGATGGAGCCTAGCATGGCATTGATCCTCTTGGAGCCCTTCATCTTCTTTAGGTTGGAGTCCCTGGCCCGCTCGACCATGTCCTTCCTCCTCCTGAGGCGCAGGTAGATGCGCAGGTAGCAGATCATGATCAGGGTGAGTGGGAGGAAGTACTGAAAGATGAGCAGGGAAGTGGTGTAGATTAGCCGGTTGTTATCCGAAGGCCAGTGCTCCATACAGACAACGTGGTCACTCAACGGGAGGGGGATGCTCAGGTTCTGGTAAGGCGTGTCGGTGAGGACGCTGAAGGAGAGGAAAGGCAGAGATATGAGGCACGCGACCACCCAGATGACGGCCACAGCCAGGTAGGATTGGCCAACCACAGGCTTCCATCCAGTGGGATGGATGATCAGCTGGTAGCGCTCCAAGGCGATGAGGACGAGGGAAAAGATGGACACGGTAACCGATATACACTGGACAAAGGGGGTGAGCTTACAGAGAGCCTCGCCCAGGATCCAGTGGTCCATTAAAGTGTAGATGATGGTGACGGGCAGGCACACAATGCACATGAGGATGTCGGAGCAGGACAGGTTGGCGATGAAGATGTTGGTGACGTTGCGCATTTCCTTCTGCCGGCTGATGACAAACACCAGGCAAGAGTTGCCAATAAGTCCCACTGCTATCACTGTACTGTAAGCGACAATCAGGAAAGTGGTGCCGCTCACCGAGGGCGCGCACACCTCCGGTAAATCCCACTCCAGCTCCTTTGACTGGGCGTGGCTGCGATTGGTTTTTGGGAGTGACTCCATGGTTGCTTCGCCGGCCTCAGTTCTCGGGGCCGCGGCGTGACTGTACGTGACTGTAAAGGCACGAACCGAGGAAGCCTCTTGGACGAGAGGCGAAACGTCTCCACGGATATATACCAAGTCCGGTTGCACTTGATTCGACTCCTCTGGATAGGCTGCACTGTCGTGCAGCCGTTCAAACCAGCTCTAGTAGTGTGACGAACGATATGTGCTATTTTCACAGGTTTCCATCATCCCTCATTTCGAGCGGACTTAATTGAAATCTTCATTTGCTGCCTGAAATAGGAACAAAACAAAAAAAACGAGTCAACTTGAGAATTTTCTTTGTTATAATTCAAGGTTTGTTAAAAAAAAAAGTTTTTAAAAATTCAATTACTTGCACGATAGCCGGGACAACTCATTTCCCCGCTCGCTGATGGCTTATTGGGAAATGAGTGAACGCAGCGCAGACTTACAGCTGTTTAATTAGTGCAGGGTAAAAGTTATTTGCAAAATTCCTGGCACTCAATGCAGAATTATCTGCCGACGCCCTCTTGGACGTCTTCGCCGGGTCCGGTTCCGGCCGTGTAAACACTGACAATGGACCGCTTCACAAAAGAGATAACGCGGGAGGGTGGTTAATGGTGGTATGAACATATCACAAGGCTTTGACGGAGGTACAAAAAGGAGACTTTCTAGGATCTGGGATATTAGCCGTGAGAGCGAATGATGCTCTAATGGCACATCATAATGGCACATCACCGTGGTTCAAATTTACACCACAATTGCTGTTAATGACTGGCTTCTTCAGAGACGACCCCTCCTAATGGCTGGTTTTTTTTGGGGGGGAGGAGGGGGGGTTTGCCCCATGTGACCGTGGGGATTATATTCTTATTTTCCTCCGCAAAGACGAAAGACACCTTTCATTTTCAACGAACATCTAGCCAGCTTGTCAGACTCCCCCCGAGCACGTGGTCTTACGACCTGTTATAAAGCCAATCTGCTTGGAAAACAAAACCCCATTACACCAGGACATTAACATCAGAATTGTGTGCATATCTCTCTGGGTATGTGTGTGTGTCTGTGTGTGTGTGTGTGCAGCAATGAAAACAACGATCATTGTTTACCCCCAAGCTTATCACAACAGAAATTCGTTTTGCTGTCAAAGGAGGGAATAGACTATTTGGGGGTGGGGGTGGGGGGGGTTGTTCAGTAGATTCAGCATTTTAGAAACAGGGGGTTATCACGGCAGATCCGGCGCGTGGCTATATCTCTTAATAACAGCGAGCACGGTTTGGTTTTAGATGCGGTGATCAGAACCAGATCCGCAGCATTCTTGGAGCGACAACAGAATTGGGGGGGAGGGGGGGAGACGGAAACTGCTGTAAGGTTCACGGTCCAATCGGGATATGGGTTTCATAAGGTTGGCTTCTGTGTCAGCGTGGTCAGGTCTAGCTGGATTTCTATTTATTTATTTATTTATTGGCTTTGTTATGTGGCCTGGGTGCCAGCCCTGTGCTGCAGCGACGTGTGGGCTGACCACGCAGCCCGGTCCGGAAGGGGCTCGCCCCCACATGTCCCCCAAAACCCACGCGGCGTTTTTGTTCTCCCCGAAGCCTCCTCGGGCAACTCGGCGTTACGCAACATTTATTCAAACGCGTGCGCCCAAACAGACTTTGAGGAGAACAACAATGAGGAGTCCTCCCGGTTATATCCGAACCACCACACTGGGGCTATGGCTGCGCAAAGTTTCCTCTTGTCTTCTCTGAATGCCCCCCCGGTACTGACCCCTCTTCCAGATACCCCTGCGCTCACTTCCATCACGGACCCGTTGGGGGGGGGGGGTGTGAGGGGAAAACAACCGGCCGGCGCTGTGGGAGGCTGCTGCAGCCGGGAAAGGCGCCATATAGACAACGCTGCTTGACTGACTGACTGATTTCTCTGCAAAAAAGCCCTCAAAGTGCTGCGACCCCCCCCAACCCCCCCCCCACACACACACACACACATCCTCTGAAAAAGAAACAATCTAGCCAACCAAAAGTGGGAAAGTGTCACGTTTCCTGACCTGGATTAGAAACTGTTATCAAAATCCTTCCGCACGCGGGTTTCCGGAGCCGCTCGTGCGTTGCGGAGAGGTGGACTTTCTACTTGGACCAGGTAGGTGGGAAGGTAGGTGGGAAGGTAGGTGGGTAGGTAGGTAGACTCGGGAAGAGACGCTCTATTCTCCACGACGCTCCGCTGCGTGCCGGTCGGTCTCCTGCGGAGGGGAGACACACACACACACACACACACACACACACACACACACACACACACACACACACACATGAGCCGAGACGTCTTCCCCAAGTGTGCACGCCGTCAGACCAGAACACAGTCAATGTGCGCCATACATGATGCCCGAACCACGGTGATAAACAAACGGGTCAGCCCCACTTTTCGGCCGGGTTCTGCTGTGGGCTGCCGCCGCTCTCTCAGAACCACCCGACCCGGCGCCACGCGTCCCGCTTTATGTCATCCTTTCTTTCCTTTTGTCGTACGTAATGTAAACGTCATTCTACTCACCAGAGAGCGCGAGCACCTGCCTGAAGTTCAGACGCCGGTCCGGATCTGTGCAGGCGCCGAGCGCGCGGGAGGCGTCCTGACAGGAGCGCGCGCCGTCGCGATCTGAGATGCGCGTCTTAAAGCGACCTTTTCACTCCGGGCGCAAGCCGGGGATGTGACTCTGTTGTGACGCGTGTTACATAATAGGCTGCGCTTCTGGACGGCGCGCGCGCGCAGGCGCACGCGTATGCTACGCGCGCGCGCGCGCCCCGTGGGGAAATTAAGTTGTTGGAAATAATTAAGCGGCCCGCACACAATCCATTTCGTCTCCGTAGCCTCTGACACGAGGCGAGGGGCAGGAAGGGATATAAATACCGTCGAGCTGGGGGGGGGACACCCACCCGGGGGGGGCACCCACCCGCATTTCTACACAGCACCGAGTCCCCTGCGCGTCTGCCGCAGATGACACGGAGGCAATAAGATGGAGATGATACGCAGAAAGAAGAACGATAATATAACAAGTAACAAACTTTACAATGTGTCTTACACACAGGATACAATAATGCACACAGCCAAGATAAACAACAGACTGATTGATTGACTGATTGATTGATTGATTGACACCATGCCAGATCCGCTCCACAAAACAGGGTAAAACACGGTCAGGATAAAGTCACAAGAGCACAATTAAAACGAAGAGAACTATCGCCCATAAAACAAGGATGATGACGTAAACCACCAAAATAAGAAAGAAATAGACAGCAGTCTAAAATTAGGCTCTGAATGAATTGCTTTTTTTGTTGTTTTTTTTAAAGAACCTTTACACACTAATGTTTTTTATAAAAAATTCTGCTATTCAACGGCCAGGAAAAGTGTGCTGTAAATGTCACGAGGACACGCGCGCGGCACAAGAAGTCAGAATAACAACAGCGTGAGGCCCAATAGATTCTCGGGGCGCAGGGCGTGATGGGAAACGGTCATCTGTCATCGGCGCTTCAGACGGACCTCACACACATTCGGCCGATCCGTCAGCTTGGTCTCCGGCGGAAGCCTCCGGGGGGATGCTGAAGGTCTCCTCAGCCGGCTTGTGTGTTGGAGTGGCAGTCACACACTGACAGTCTCCCCACCAGATGGATGAAGCAGGTGCTCTGTCGGTGGCGTCCTTACATCCATTGCATAACGTCTCACTTCCACCCGCGGCACCGTTACAACCACCCCCCCCCAAAAAAAACACGTCTGATCCCACAGACGCGTGACACTAAAAACTATTTTAAAACAGTTTTCGCACCTTTCCCACGTGCAACAGATTTATGCGCCGCTTCATCGCACAGCTTCACACCCCCCCCCCACACCCCACGCTGTCTGGAGAGGAGGCTCTTCACACACGCTGAGCGATAATAGCTCTTTGTCTGAGAGGTGGAATATTGAAATGACCTCCCGCTGACAACAATCATCTCATTTTGTGTCATCTCGCTCGAGGCAGTTGATCCCCGGGAACATCTTCGCAGAGAAAATAGGACTGCTGAGATTGACTGCCGCTATGTGACCGCACTGCAGAGTCGGGCCACTTGCTCGCGTCCAGCTACCACTCAGCGGCTCCGTACTCGGTGTACCGTTATGCCGCTTCCCCGCGCGAGCTCCTGCGCTGTCACTCACAGCCCCTGCTGTCTTTCCCCGCACGCAGCCGGCTGCGCTGGGGAGCATGGGTAGTGGGGGTAGTGAGGGTAGTGGGGGTCGTGAGGGTAGTGGGAGTAGTGGGGGTAGTGAGAGTAGCGGGGGTAGCGAGGGTAGTGGGAGTAGTTGGAGTAGCGAGGGTAGCGGGGGTAGTGGGAGTAGTGGGGGTAGTGAGGGTAGTGGGAGTCGTGGGAGTAGCGGGGGTAGTGAGGGTAGTGGGAGTAGTGGGGGTAGCGGGGGTAGTGGGGGTCGTGTGAGTAGTGGGGGTAGTGAGGGTAGTGGGAGTCGTGGGGGTAGTGGGGGTCGTGGGAGTAGTGGGGGTAGTGGGAGTCGTGGCAATGACACTTAGACGCAAATCGAACTGAAATGTCTGGGCACTTGAACAGCGTGCACGCGGAATTGGTTTTGGGGCACCGTGGTACCCCAGCTTAGCGGGATTTATCCCTTCCAAGGTAACAGACGCTGATGGACATAGTAGTCGTAACATCACAGCGTGGCCAGAAAAAAAGCTTATCAACTGTGGGTGGAAAAGCACCTTTTATGGAAAGGGAATGTCCATTCCGCGTGTAAACACGCGTGCGTTAAGCGAGATTCAGACATGGGAACCGTTTTGTTTTACGATAGGGAATAAGATACAGGAGGGGGCTTGGATAGTGCTCTAAACATTTCTGAAATGTTATCTTGACCTGTCACATACAACACGTAGTGGCTCTGTGATGATTTCTTTTATTTGGGAAACCATATCAAATATTTAGCTCTCGGTCCCATTCTCTGTTCAGACAAAATATTTGATGGGTGTTCGATTACTTATTTTATTTGGTAAACCTTATCCGTTGTTTAGTCGCGAATGTGTATTCTTATCTAGCCAGTACCGGACAGTGACTTGACTCAGAAATGGGCTGTGGCCCTATCCGGAGTTAGAATGATTTACATATTGCATAAGCCAGTGGTAGCACACCGTTTTTTAGGAATATTTTGAATAGTTTTATGCGTCACTGAAAGCCTAAATCACCAAAGTACTTTGCAGCAGAGACAATAATGTCCCTTAGTTGTAGACCACCACTGTAGACCCTTAGCTATAGACCAGGGATGGCTAACCATGTGCCATGGAGAGCCATGTGTATGCAGGTTTTCATTCCAGCCGGACTCCACACCAGGTGATTTCACTGATTAGCAACCCTTCAACCAAAGAGGAAGAATGTGTCGGTGAAATCGCCTGGTGTGGAGTCCAGCTGGAATGAAAACCTGCATACACATGGCTCTCCATGGCACATGGTTAGCCACCGCTGCTGTAGACCCTAACTGTAGATCCCTAGCTGTAGACCCCTAATTGTAAACCCCTAGCTGTAGACTCGTAGCTCTAGACCATAGTTGTAGACCCCTAGCTGTAGATCATAGTTGTAGACCCCTAGCTGTAGAGCTCTAGCTGTAGACCATAGCTGTAGACACCTAGCTGTGGACAATAGTTGTAGACCCCTAGCTGTAGGCCATAGCTGTAGACCCCTAACTGTAGACCCCTAGCTGTAGTCTCATAGCTGTAGATCATAGCTGCAGACACCTAGCTGTAGACCCCTAGCTATAGACTCCTAGCTATAGACTCCTAGCTGTAGACCATAGCTGTAGACTCCTAGCTGTAGATCATAGCTGTAGACTCCTAGCTGTAGATCATAGCTGTAGACTCCTGGCTGTAGACTGTAGCTGTAGACTCCTAGCTGTAGATCATAGCTGTAGACTATAGCTGTAGACTCATAGCTGTAGACTTTTAGCTGTAGACCCCTAGCTGTAGATCATAGCTGTAGACTATAGCTGTAGACCCCTAGCTATAGACTACTGGCTGTAGACCATAGCTGTAGACTCCTAGCTGTAGATCATAGCTGTAGACTCATAGCTGTAGATCATAGCTGTGTGTGTGTGTGTACATACACACAGGGTGTTGTGATGCGTCTAGTGCAGCAGTGTGTAGTTGGAGGGAAGGTGCATGTGTTCTTCCAACCCGCTTGTGTCCTTCCTGCCCTTAGCTTGCTGCCGCTGGCTAGCCTTTGTGGCGAATAGGGAAGCATCCTAGCGTGTAAGCCTTCCCTTGCCAGTACATAGCCTCTCCTTCACCAAGACTCCTGCCAGGCCTCCCCGTGGCCACACATGGTAACTGGGGTCTTGCGGCCCCAAGCTAACTTGGCAGGGGATCTCGGAGCAGCAGTGGGCCCCAGAGATATGGTGTGCAGGCCCTGGCACCTATCAACCTCTGCCCCGCTGCCTTGTGGGTGAGTCTGGAAGACATAAGGCTAAGGGAGCTTACCCCAACAGAAAAGCAAGCTGTGGCGGCACGCTTCGAGGCGGTTTCCGAAAAACTGGATTTCCGGCAGCCCCCTGCAGTTGTGTGGAGGTGCCGGTCGTCTAGGGATCCCCCTTGCCATCGGAACCATCTCCTCTACAATCAAGTCATGTGGCGTTGGGAGAAGCGCACCCCCCATGCCACTTTAAAAACCATCTCTGCGCAGGTATCTTCTGCTATCTGAGTCCTCAAAGGACCCACAAATAGAAGAAGATGGTCATCATCGGGCACGATGGACAACCAGCAAGCAAGCAAGACTTTTAGCTGTAGACCCCTAGCTGTAGACTCATAGCTGTAGATCATAGCTGTAGACCATGATATCCATAATTCATACTACTTGGAGAGAGGCTGCTGTTTATATTTTAAGCCCACAGTCTGGTTTTGAGTTATCTATTTGTCTTTAGGTGACCTTTCCTTTCTCAATATCTTTAATATCCTCTTGGTTTTGTGAAGCTTACAAGAGATTGATCGAATTAACTGTTTGAAGTAACAAAACAAAACAAAACAAAGAGCTACCGAAACAAGAAAATAAACAATGGTTTGTCGCCTATAGATACTCTATGATGTCACTTCTCAGCCATCTTGTAAATGTATGGATTTTGTGCTCTTTTGACCTGTCTGCTGTTCACCCCAAGTGCTGACTCCAACAACAATGACAACAACAACAAAAAAAACATCCAGGAATTTTGAGGCCAAGATGAATTTAAGAAACAACCGGGTCAAAGTCCAAACATAGTACACATGAAACAAAGAGCAGGCTTGTAAGTGACCTTGTGAGCAGCTCTTCTTGTCGGTCAACTACAAAATTAATTTCAAAACAAATAAAGCATAGTGATTACTTCTGCTCGTGCTCAAAGTCGTTGCCCCCGAGCATTCGTAGCTCCTCGTTTTATTCAAGGGACAAGATTGGATCTGTCCAGTTGTATTCTGCAACAGCAGAACCCCTTATATGAACCAAAGTTGAACGGACCCTTGACACCATCTGCGCATCATGGCCCTCCCTATAAATCCCCCCAGCGCTTTAAATAACCCTGGCCAAGAACAAAGGCCGCAGTGCTGCTGGTACTCAGGATGACAAACAGCACAGATCACATCTGACATTGAGCTCGCCCTGATGCTCCTCCGTTTAAATGTGGCTTTTTTGAACGTAGGAGAAGCATCCGTCATGTTATGGGGAGCAGGAGACGGAGGCACCGAAATGATGTACATTTTTTCTGAGTTTTCTGATTGCAAGCTCTATAGAAGTCTATAGAAGTCTGTGGTCTATTGCTAGGTAAGTAGCTAGCATTAGCGATATGATTGTGTGGTAATGTGGTAGGATCTGTGTCTAACTGTATGGACTTATATATATATATATATATATATATATATATATATATATATATATATATATATATATATATGCAAGGCTGCCCATAAGGGGGGGGGGCTTTCTGGGGCCCAGTGGCTAGAGGAGGCCCATGAAGGCCAGTAAAAATCATGTTCAGCCTAAATATAAGCAACGATAATGGCAATAAATGTCATTGAGCGTGAACTGGCTAAACAGATGGACTTTAAAGACGTTATAAAGGATTTTGCATCCAGTAAGACAAGGAAGATGGCTGTCTAAGAGGCAAAGATGAAGCCATGAGGCAAGAAATTGCCTTTTCTACTAAGAAATGTGTGGTGTAATTGTAGCAGTTCTTTGTTATCTTTGTTGACCTTGGTGTGTTTAAGTGCGTCAAAGAGTTCTATAATGGTGTGTGTGTGTGTGTGTGTGTGTGTGTGTGTGTGTGTGTGTGTGTGTGTGTGTGTGTGTGTGTGTGTGTGTGTGTGTGTGTGTGCCTATGACTATGTAGCCCCCGTTACTGAGTAAGTCGGTCTCAGTTTACTGAGTGTTTGTATGTGTTTAGTAGGAGAGAGAGAGAGCATGCGCATGGAAAAAGAACATTTTGGGGGGGGGGGGGAGGAGTCACCTTTTCATGGTCCCATCCCTTTCTGTGAGCGGGCCTGCATACTGTGAATGAAGGCAAACTTGTTTTCAGATATGATGAACTTGTGTTTTAGAGGTGAACTTGTACCCCCCCCTTTTTTTCTTCTCTCCCTGATTGTACTTAGCCAATTACCCCACTTTCTGAGCAGACTACCACATGCCTCCTCCGATACATGAGGAGTCGCCAGCCGCTCCTTTTCACCTGACAGTGACGAGTTTCACCAGGGGACGTAGCGCATGGGGGGATCACGCTATTCCCCCCAGTTCCCCCTCCCCACGAACAGGCGCCCCGACCGACCAGAGGAGGCGCTAGTGCAGCGACCAGGACACATACCCACATCCGGCTTCCCACCTGCAGACACGGCCAATTGTGTCTGTAGAGTCACCTGACCAAGCCGGAGGGTTTGAACCGGCGATCCCCATGTTGATCGCCTAGGTGAACCTAGGGCGAACTTGTATTTTGACGTACAGGCTGTGGCAACAGCGTTCCTCAAGTAGGACAGCGAAGAATCCATCTGTCTATCTGATGGGGGGGGGGGGAGGAACCGTAAGCTGTTTTCATGATCATGTGAACATTCAGCTTTGTTCTGGAGCTCAGCTGCCTCGCAGTACAACCTCCAGCTCCTTTAGGCCTCCTCTTCGATCCCTGGCGAGGGTCTAAGCTGCAGAAGTTTCAAGCCAGTATAAACTTTCTGCCTTCTTTATTTCCTAAGGAGCCGCGGCAGGCATGAAAAGAATCAAAGGATTCTGAACAATTTCGCGTATTCTTTGACAGTATTTCGCTGGAAAAGAGCGCTGGGAAGCATAAACAGCTACGTGCCACAGCAGTACAACGTGAGAGCGGGCTCAAGACGGACATTTCGTTTAGTTGTTATTCGGTGAAGTACTCTTATTCGCAGTGGGGGATGAGGGGGGGGGGGAGAGAGAGAAAGGAAGACAAAGAGATACACCTGTGACGGGGGACTTATTAAAAAACAAACTGCATCAACAGAATGAAAGGCCCTTTAAATCTCGTGTGATTAGACCTGGTGACCCTCCTCTTTTAACTCAAATGAATGTTGCGTCTCTTTCCTGCTCCTTGAAACAACCTCAGCATTTTACGTATCTCCCGTCACTTCTGTTTGCGGCGTCGATGGCTAATTTCTGCCCGGCCCCCTTCAGCATGCGATTCTGAATTATAATATAATCCCCGGGGCGATTCATAATATGTTCACATCGATTTTATAATGCAATCACGGTGATATTGGCGAGCAACGTTAATGGAGTATGCTTCACGGTGGCATTAGTAAGGAGCTAGCAGGGCTGGGGAGGAGGGTCCGGGATTTGAAGGTATTAGGGCCTGATTGATAGATCAAGGCTGACAGGTTTGTATTGAACCTCCTGAAGCTCCCGTCAGTTTGATTCCAGATCCACTGACACATGGCGAATATAACTAAATGCTGAATTTCGGGTCCCTCGTCACAGTTTTAGAATAGACAAATTTAAAGCTTATTGGGCGTCCGGGTGGCGTGGCGGTCTGTTCCATTGTCTACCAACACGGGGGATCGCCGGTTCGAATCCCCGCGTTATCTCCAGCTTCATCGGGCGTCCCTGCAGACACAATTGGCCGTGTCTGCGGGTGGGAAGCCGGATGCAGGTATGTGTCCTGGTCGCTGCACTAGCGCCTCCTCTGGTCAGTCGGGACACCTGTTCACGGGGGGAACTAGGGCGTCCCTAGAGACACAATTGGCCATGTCTGCAGGTGGGAAGGCGGATGTGGGTATGTGTCCTGATCGATGCACTAGCGCCTCCTCTGGTCAGTTGGGGCGCCTGTTTAGGGGGGGGAACTGGGGGGAATAGCGTGACCCTCCCACGCGCTACGTCCCCCTGGTGAAACGCCTCACTGTCAGGTGAAAAGAAGCAGCTGGCGACTCCACGTGTCAGAGGAGGCATGTGGTAGTCTGCAGCCCTCCCCGGATCGGCAGAGGGGGTGGAGCAGCGACTGGGACAGCTCGGAAGAGTGGGGTAATTGGCCGGATACAATTGGGGAGGAAAACGGGGGGAAAATCCCCCCCCCCAAAAAATGAAAGCTTATTCACTTTTGCACCTGGTGACTCGATATGAGCCTCCAGTCTAATCCATCCATCATCCATATTCATTATCCAAGCCGCTTATCCCAATCAGGGTTGCGGGGATGCTGGAGCCTATCCCAGCAGTCATTGGGCGGGAGGCGGGGAGACACTCTGGACAGGCCGCCAGGCCATCACAGGGCCGACACATGGTCCTTCCCATGTGCCAAGTCCACATAATAAGGAAACAAACACTTAGAGACAGGGCAAGGACATCCGTCCTCAGACGCTTTTGTGAAAGCATTTGAAAGCTGTGTGAGCACCGGGATTACAGGGCCATGTACATAAAATCCACAGTCTCTTGAAATCTCAACAGGAAATGCATGCCACACAGAACAAACCAAGCACGGCTTGACAAGTATACGTGTACATTAATCCTTATTAGGGAAACGACAACAGGCAAACGCTTCAGCGTACAACAGCAGGAGGCTATTTCCAAGGTCTCTAAAACTCCTTTGTTTACCGCAGCATTTGCATATTTAGCCAGTGGTGCAGACCACATCACACCCCTGAGCCCCTTGCCTTTCAAGGAGCATCTCAACCAAGTTATTAAAAGCCTCCGTGTCTCTCGTTGCAGTCACGTAATCTTTCCATTGGGGAAATGTCGTTTTTGCATGACATCTTGGTCATGTGCATTTAAAAATGCATTTGACTTCCACAAGGCTGCCTCTCTCTGCTCGAAGAAAGGTTGCACCAGCAGTTTACAATCTCTGAATAAGCATCGAGGGCCAAGCAGGTGGAGGCATCGCTTAAAGCGAAGCAATCACCGGCCACATTAGAAGCAAGAGAACTTGCAAATGAAAAAGAAAACTTGTTTTCCTCATAGCTTGAATTGGATGGTTTAACTTTGTTTTCACCCCCAATGGACTTACTCAACTCCTGCTTTATTCTTGCATCCTCCACAGTAGTGCATTCTGGTTGGAGGGCTGAATATTTGTGTTGAACCCCCATGGTATTGATCTCTCCCGGTGCTGTTTTCTTTTCTGTAACGTTCCTCTAAGCCGTGGAAAATGTCCTTATCTTTCAAAAGATGACTTTGACCCATACCGCTGACCTCTTCCAGGGCCACAGAAAGCAACAAGGCAAAGACAACCATGACCCACGCCACTTCAGAGCGACCTTTCTTCATCTGAACGTGCAATCTTTTCCATTTAGTTCTTATTCCCCTTGCACATGGGAAAAAAATGCGTAACAATTGCAGTAAAAATCCTCTGCTCTGTTCGACAAATGTACTGTGGTGCACAGCTGTGGTTTCACAAAATGATTCATGTCTATGACAGTAATGGGATACATCAGTCCAAATCCTGACTGATCTAATAGCACGAGAGAGGGAGCGATCCCCCTTGTTTATTATGTGAAGAGAGAGAATTATGAATCATCCAGAGGCAGCCATCCTAGACCCATGGTAGCTTTCATCAAGCAGCGGCACCGTGACTTGTCATGTTGTTGGAATTTAGGACAGAGAAAAATTGATTGCACACTTTGCAATCGCCGGGCAGCCACCAAAAAAAAAAAAAAACTACACCTGCCAGGGCCACAGCTCAGTCACTGTTAAATCCAACTTTCAAATCACACAGAGAGTTTGTAAAACCGACAGGGCACAGTTTGCTGAGCACGATTATACAGTTTTCACTCGTTATAAACAGTACAAATCTTAATTTTCACATCACATAGATGCACTCTCTGCACAAGGCCTCGGCTATAAGAACCAAAAACAAAAACAAAAAGAAAAAAAACACACGAGAAAATTCATTCAGATTAGTGATATTTGAGAATCAAAGAAGGTTGAATCAGTTCATCTGGATACAACGTTTGTTGACAGATACGTTTCATCACGCAACTAAGTGACATCTTCAGTCTAAACTGACTGCTGCAGATATCCCCACCCCTTACAATACAGTACAATACAGCTGCATAACGACCGAAACCAACGACCAATTTCATATGCAAATGTGGGTGTGACCATTAGGCCACGTGTACTATTCACAGAGGATTAGGGAATGTTGTAAAAGTACACATGGCCATTGAATCTTTAGCTAATGGTCACACCCATATTTGCATATGACACTGGTCGTTGGTTTCGATTGTCCATGCAACTGTATTGTATTGTGTTGTTTATAAGGGGTGGAGATACCCGCAGTCAGTTTATGCTTCGTTTACACGACAACGGTCTTGCTAAAAACGGAAATGTTTTTTCCTTCGCGTTTTAAAAAAGTTCCGCGTTCAGACGACATCGTGTTGAACACGATCCGCATGCACACGGATCCGCAAAAAAACGACCGAAAACGCTGTAGTACGCATGCCAGGCCAGTAGTTGGCAGTGAAACTTTGTAGTAGCGAGCTCTTCCGGTGGAACGCGCGCATGCGCACAAACGCTTGCTTCTCAGCGCGGCGAGTAAACGGACGACGGCGAGTTTACGCTCGACGCGTAAACGGATTGAGAATTTGGCGCATGTAAACGATGCGTCTCCGCTGATCACAGCAATGGTGCGGCACATCTACACAGACACCAGTTGGGTCAAGAAACGATAGCGATCGACAACTCTGCGGTTTCACAAAGTGTGGCAGCCAAAAAGCTTGGTGTTACGTTTGATCCCGGCCTTTCCTTTGATAAACACATTTCAAGAAATCACCAAGCTGCCCCCTTTTCACTGACGTAACATAGCTCAAATTCGGTCTTTCCTGTCCATGGCTGACGCAGAGACTCTAATACATGCATTTGTTTCATCTAGACTTGACTACTGTAATGTTGTGTTTTCAGGTCTGCCACATGCTAGAACTAAAAGTCTTAAGATGGTTCAGAATGCTGCTGCTAGAATCCGAACTAGATCTAGGAAATTTGACCATATTACACTAATTCTTGCCTCCCTTCGTTGGCTTCCCATCCATGTTAGATCAGAATACAAGGTGCTTCTTATACACTTATAAAATCCTGAATGGGCTTGCCCCATCATACCTGTCTGATCTCCTTAAACCTTACATGCCATCTCGAGCTCTTCGTTCTCAAAATACAGGGCTCCTGTGTGTACCCAAAGTTAAAAAGAAGTCAGCAGGCGGCAGGGCCTTTTCCTATCGGGCCCTAACCTTGAGGAATAACCGGCCTGCTGCCACCAGACAACCAGAGTCTGTTGAGTCCTTTAAATCCAAACTTAAAACTAATCTTTTTGCCTTAGCTCACAATTGCTTGCCATTAAGTTGAGTGCTTCACAACCTGCACTGCATGGCGGGTCTCAATTAATTTACCAACCACTGTTGTGCCGACGAGATTATAGCGAATAGATTATGACTAATTGGTGACTTAATTGATTATGACTAGCGACTATTACAAACCGTTCTCTTCTCTCACATATCTTTTCTCTCTCTGAATGATGCCTTCTCCTTTCTCTTTTCTGTGTGTGGATGGTGTCATGCGAGTCTCCCTTGTGTGCAGGTGCAGTCGGTTCTCCTCCCAGGTCTCCATGGTGATGGTGGTCGCCACCTGGACGCTGCTGGCATTCCCCTCATCACATTTTCTTTTTATACATCTTATAAATCCATATGTTTATTTATTGTAACGTGACGATGCTGGTCGCGTGGCTTGGGTCCTGGGCTGCTCGGCGTCCTGCGCATCACATTCTTCACCAATTTTACAATTCCGTTATAATTCTGTTTATCCTCTTTCAGTGTTGTGTGTTGTGTAAATTGTGTCAACACAACATCCATTGCACGTTGTCCGTCTTGGGAGAGAGATCCCTCCTCTGTTGCTCTGCCTGAGGTTTCTTCCTGGTTTTCCTCCCTGTTAAAGGTTTTTTTTAGGGAGTTGTTCCTTAACCCAGTGGTTCTCAACCTTTTTGGGGTCCTGGACCCCCTGCGTATTTTTGATCTACCCTGAGGACCCCTCCACCTGATCTTGGGGGAGGGGGGTTGCAATTTGATAGAAACAGTAGAAACTGCATTTTAAATTGCATTATAGCATTTATTCACTCTTTGGGGCAAAAATAAGAGCTTTCAGTTGTAACTTAGATATAGTTAACAAAACAGAATTCTTATGCAGTAACTTTCAGATATATGTAACAAAACAGAATATGTATTCAGTAACTTTCAGATATATGTAACAACACATAATATGTATTCAGTAACTTTCAGATATATGTAACAACAGAATTTTTATGGAGTAACTTTTAACAATGCAAACGGGAGCGAGATCTCTTATTAAAATACAATGAATTACACTTGTGAAACAGATGTAATTAGAGAAAAAAGTCCTGTTACCCTTTATAGTTTAGGTAGATAAAGGCCTCAGTCACATTTGAGTAAAATAATCCTATTTCTATAAATGTCATAGGATCTTTTTTTTAAAGATATTTTATTTTCACGGACCCCTTGCAATTACACCACGGACCACTAGGGGTCCGCGGACCCCCGGTTGAGAAACACTGCATGAGAGGGTCTAAGGACAGGGTGTTGTGTTGCTGTAAAGCCCACTGAGGCCAGTCTGTAATTTGTGATATTGGGCTACACAAATAAAATTGACTTGCCTTGACGCTTTGCTGGAGGAGCGTTAGTAAACTTAGCAGAGATAACGGCACAAACACGGCTCGGTAATCCGCCATTGTTAACGTCGTCTTCCTACTCGCGCGTGGCTATTTGACTGAAAACGTAACACGCATGTGCGAAGTGGGGCCGTGACGTCACCGTTTTCGCCGGAACCGGTTTTGCTAGTTAACGTGGCGACGCTGGAGTTGCGTTTTCGAAAGAGGTCACTCTGGAACCCGGTCTCAAAAGTTCGCGTTTTCAGGCCCCCAAAACGCCGCTGTGGTGTGAACGAACGAACGAAACGCGACAATACTGTAACGTGCATGGATAAGAAGACACGCTGGCCGCTGGCTGGCGGGTCTGACCCTTCTAGTCTAGCGGTTAGCGATGTCGGCTGCGGTGCGGGCGATACGGGTTCGCGTCCCGGCCGCGGCAGTTCCTGTGGTTGCGTTGTCCCCTGAATCCGCTACAATACTGTACCGTCTTTATATTGGAAACGCTGCAGGACATTCTACGTCTGACTGAAGAGCTCACTTAGTTGATTGATGAAACGTAGCCGTCAATAAACGTTGTGTCCAGACGAACTGGTCCAACCTCCTTCGAGTTTCTTACCTGGATTATTGAGCATGCATCAAGGTAATTGAGAAGGAATTTTCAACATTTGTTCTTCACACACCTTCTGCAGAAGATTTCTGTACAATTAGCGTCAGTATTACAGTTTCCTTACCCCATTGCCAGCCACTTTCTACCATAGGGAGCCAGTGAAGCACAGTTAGTTGGCATGGAAACCATCATGGGTGGGATGTGGGCATAATGAATGGCACCACTGGAGCACAGCTGTCCCAGACTAATCAGTTATATTGTCCTCCAGTCTGCCAGCGCCAACTCATATCAGATGCAGTGTACAGGAGCCCTGCTGTGGAGCATAGCTGCTGTGGCCTTTCAGCAACCGCTGCATCAGTCTTTTCCTTAATGGTCACTTATTGTGCACCATCTTCTCCGCCACTCACTGGCACGTCTTAATAATGGCTAGACTTTTATGACTTTGTTAGAAAGCCATCGTTTTTAGTAATGATTTTCATCTAAAGATTGTGTCTTTCGTCATTGATTTTTTTTTGGGTCTTAGTAAGTGCTGTTAGCCAACATCACCCTTTTAAAACTCATTTTGGAGTCTAGATGGACAGTTCATTTTGAAAATGCATCTCCCTTCATTCATTGTTTGTGTTTTTCTCTCTCAGCTATCCTCTTGGTATGTCGGTTGCACTGCCCTTTTCCTGATTAAAACGACGGACCGACTATTGCTAAGGTTTGGGAATGCTGTATCATTGAATGATGACAACAGCAGGCACTCCCTGACCTTGAGGAAGAGCCAGCATAAACACACAACACAGCCTCACACTCGCACAATGGAAGCAGTGCCAACAATAACAACATCAACGACGGCAACATGAGACGCTGCATGAATTAAAACAATAAATTAATCATTTATTGTTTGAGAGTGATGATGTGAGCAAATTGTGTGTGCGAAAAAAAATGCTGCATGTATAGCATCAGATTTATGTAGCGCTTATACTCCCATTCAGCGAGGGGGCATGCTGCCTGTCATTCTGTCAGCATTCTGCACAGACATGAATTATTGTCGAAATGCAACGCTTGCAAATATGTGACACTTGTTTTTGAATAATTTCTGCAGAGTTGGGCAGTTATAGTACATTAACTACATTAACAGGATTACAGGGCCGTGTTTCTGAAAGTCACAGTCTCGTGAAATCTCAACAAGAAATACATGCAACAAAACAAACCGAGCATGCCTTGACAAGTATGTGTAAATTAATCCTTTTGAGAAAAATGGCAAGCAAACACCACACCTTATAATAACAGCATGAAGCTATTTCGGTGGTCTCTAAAATTCCTGATAGTTGTGCAGTTACAGTACATTAACTAAACAGTGAATAATAATAATAATTTTATTTATATAGCACTTTTTAAAACACAGTTACAAAGTGCTTCACAAATAGGATAAAATAAATACATACAAATACAAGTATACATACATACAAGTATACATATACATATATATATATATATATATATATATATATATATATATACACCGATCAGCCAAAACATTAAAACCACCCACCTAATATTGTGTAGCCCCCCCGCCGCCCCGCCATGTCGCTAAAACAACTCTGACCTGTTGAGGCATGGACGCCACAAGACCTCTGAAGGTGACCTCTGCTATCTGGCACCAAGACGTTAGCAACAGATCCTTTAAGTCCTGCAGGTTGCAAGGTGGGACCTCCATGGATCAGACTTGTTTTTGCAGCACACCCCACAGATGTTTGATTGGACTGAGATCTGGGGAATTCGGAGGCCATGGCAACACCTTGAACTCTTTGTCATGTTCCTCAAACCATTCCTGAACAATTTTTTCAGTGTGGCAGAGCGCATTATCCTGCTGAAAGAGGCCGCCACCACCAGGGAATGCTGCTGGTAGGTGGTACGTGTCAAAATAACATCCACATAAATGCCAGGACCCAAGGTTTCCCAGCAGAACATTGCCCAGAGCATCACATTGCCTCTGCCGGCTTGCCTTCTTTAGATATTGCATCCTGGTGCCATCTTTTCCCCAGATAAATGATATACATGCACCCGGCCATCCACTTGATGCAAAATAAAACATGATTCATCAGACCAGACCAACTTTTTCCACTGCTCCATGGTCCAGTTCTAACGCTCACGTGCCCATTGTAGGCACTTTCGGCAGTGGACAGGGGTCATCATGGGCACTCTGACCAGTCTGCGGCTACGCAGCCCCATACACAGCAACCTGAAATGTACTGTGTTCTGACACATGTCTATCATAGTCAGCATTAACCTTTTCAGCAATTTGAGCTACAGTTGCACTTCTGTAGGACCGGACCAAATGGGCTGGCCTTCACTCTCCATGCACATCAATGAGCCTTGGGTGCCCATGACACTGTTGCTGGTTCACCGGTTTTCCTTCCTTGGACCACTCCCCCCCCCTTTTTTTTCTCCCCAATTATATCTGGCCAATTACCCCACTCTTCCAAGCCATCTCGGTTGCTGCTCCACCCTCTCTGCCAAGCCGGGGAGGGCTGCAGACTCCACATGTCTTCTCCGATACATGTGGAGTTGCCAGCTGCTTCTTTTCACCTGACAGTGAGGAGTTCCGCCAGAGGGACGCAGCGCGTGGGAGGATCACGCTATTCCCCCCCCCCCGCCCCTGAACAGGTGCCCCGACCGACTGGAGGAGGCGCTAGTGCAGCAACCAGGACACATACCCACAACTAGCTTCCCGCTTGCAGACACGGCCGATTGTGTCTGTAGGGATGCCCAACCAAGCCGGAGGTAACATGGGGAATCGAACCGGCGATACCCGTATTGGTAGGCAACGGAATAGACCACTACGCTACCCAGACACCCCCTTGGACCACTTCACCTTTCCATACCGGGAACACCCTACAAGACCTGCCGTTTTGGAGATGCTCTGACCCAGTCCTCTAGCCATCACAATTTGGCCCTTGTTAAAGTTGTTCAGATCCTTACGCTTGCCCATTTTTCCTGCTTCCAACACATCAACTTCAAGAACTGACTGTTCACGTGCTGCTAAATATATACTACGCCTTGATAGGTGCCACTGTAATGAGATAATCAGTCTACTACTACTACTACTACTACTACTTTTGGCTGCTGCCGTTAGGGGGCGCCACAGCGGATCATCCGTTTCCATCTCTTTCTGTCCTCTGCATCTTCCTCTGTCACACCAGCCACCTTGCATGTCCTCCCTCACCACAGCCTCCTCTTTGGCCTTCCTCTTCTCCTCTGCTCTGGCAGCTCCATATTCAGCGTCCTTCTCCCAATATACCAGCATCTCTCCTCCACACATGTCCAAACCATCTCAATCTTGTCTCTCTTGCTTTGTCTCCAAACAGTCCAACCTGAGCGGTCCCTCTAATATACTTGTTCCTAATCCTGTCCTTCTTCGTCACTTCCAATGAAAATCTTAGCATCTTCAACTCTGCCACCTCCAACTCCACCTCCCGACTTTTCGTCAGTGCCACTGTCTCCAAACCATATAACATAGCTGGTCTCACAACCATCTTGTAAACCTTCCCTTTAACTCTTGCTGGTACCCTTCTGTCGCAAATCACTCCTGACACTCTTCTCCACCCCTCTTCCGCACTCCCCGTTACTTCCAACAGTTGACCCCAAGTATTTAAAATCTTGCGCCTTGCATCCTGACCATTCCACTGTCCTCCCTCTCATTCATGCATATGTATTCCGTCTTGCTCCGACTGACTTTCATTCCTCTTCTGTCTAGTGCACACCTCCACCTCTCCAGACTCTCCTCAACCTGCACCCTACTCTCACTACAGATCACAATGTCATTCACGAACATCATAGTCCACAGAGACTCCTGCCTGATCTCACCCATCAACCTGTCCATCACCACTGCAAACATTAAAGGGCTCAGAGCCGATCCTTGATGTAATCCCACCTCCACCTCGAACCCATCTGTCATTCCAACCGCACACCTCACCACTGTCACACTTCCCTCATACATACTATACTGCACCACTCCTACATACTTCTCTGCCACGCCTGACTTCCTCATACAATTTCACACCTCTTCTCTCGGCACTCTGTCATATGCTTTCTCTAAACCCACAAAGACACAATGTAACTCCTTCTGGCCTTCTCTGTACTTCTCCATCAATATTCTCAAAGCAAACATCACATCTGTGGTGCTCTTTCGTGGCATGAAACCACACTGCTGCTCGCTAATCATTGCCTCCCCTCTTCACTTAGCTTCCACTACTCTCTCCCATATCTTCACGCTGTGGCTGATCAACTTTATACCTCTATAGTTGCTACAGCTCTGCACATCGCCCTTATTCTTGAAAATCTGTACCAGTAAAATTCTTCTCCACTCCTCAGGCATCCTCTCACGTTCCAAGATTGTGTTAAACAATTTAAAAATTCCACTGCCATCTCTCCTAAACACCTCCATGCCTCCACAGGTATGTCACAGGTATGTAACGAGATAATCAATAATCAATGTTATTCACTTACCTGTCAGTGGTTTTAATGTTTTGGCTGATTGGTATACATATGTACATACATACATACATACATACATACATACATACATACATACATACATACATACATACATACATACATACATACATACATACATACATATACACATATATGCGTGATACATTTATGCATGATTAATCTGATGGAATGAGGAAGGCTCTTCCAGAGTTTGGGAGCTACAACAGCAAAAACACGGCCACCTCTGGATTTTATATAAGAATGGGGAACAGATAAAAGGCCTTGATCAGATAATCTGAGTGGCCAATAGCTCAAATAGGGGCTTAACAACTCTGCTATTTATGCAGGGGCCAGGCCATGCAAGGCTTTTAATGTAGTTAGTAAAATTTTAAATCAGTCCTGTGTTTTACTGGAAGCCAATGAAGGGAGGCAAGAATTGGGGTGTGGGACCAACAACTAGTTCTTATCAACATTCTAGCCACTTCATTTTGCATTAGTTGAAGGTGAGCAAAGAGGACTGAGTAATGCAAGTAAAGAGGGAGTTGCAGTAGTCTA
Source organism: Lampris incognitus (assembly GCF_029633865.1). NCBI lineage: Eukaryota > Metazoa > Chordata > Actinopteri > Lampriformes > Lampridae > Lampris > Lampris incognitus. The sequence continues at coordinate 143,133,699 of NC_079211.1, forward strand.
CACAAGAAAAGATTAAGGTATACACTAGAAGTTTCAAGTTTTTGACAGATATTATTGGTAACCTGGGCCTCGGCCGATCCGGTATGGAAATCTGATTTATGATCCGCATATCTGATTTGGCAAAGATTTTACGACGGATGCCCTTCCTGACACAACCCTCCTCATTTATCCAGGCTTGGGACCAGCACTAAGAATGCACTGGCTTGTGCATCCTCAGTGGCAGATATTATTGTTCTGATCTTTGCAATATTTCTCATTTGAGAGAAAAAGACTGAATGAGCTTAGTAATATGAGGTTCAAAGTTCAAATGTTGGTCAAAAAGAATACCAAGATTCTGAGAGGCAGTTCTGCTGTTGCTAACAAGGGGGCCCATATAGTGACTGACCTTCTTAGTAAAACAAGCGGGGCCAATTACAAGGACCTCAGTTTTGTCAGAATTGAGATGGAGGAAATTTTGAGACATCCAATTTGTAACAGAAGTAAGGCAGTCATAAAGGGTGGTAAGGTTATTGAGGTCATTAAGTTTAACCAAGAAGTAAAGCTGCATGTCATTGGCATAGCAATGGTAAGAGGAGTTCAGCAGATGGCCCAGAAGTAGCATAATGAAAACAGAATAAGTTCAAGGATCGACCCTTGTGGGACCCCACATAAGAGAAGTGCAGAGGAAGACACATTATTATTAATGTGAACATTGAAGTGTCTGTTAGACAAGTAAGAGGAAAACCATTTGAGTGCAGTACCAGAGATACCAACCCAATTTAGTAGTTTATGGGTTAGAATGGCATGATCAATGGTGTCAAAGGCAACAGAGAAGTAGAACTAAAATGGAATATTCACCTTTATCTGCATGCATAAGAATGTCGCTGTGCCATTTCAGTGCTATGTTTTTGACGGAAGTCATATTGAAATTTATTAAAGTTATTGGGTCCCTCAACCAGTTGGAGAAGCTGGTGAGTGACAACTTGTTCAAGAATTTTAGAAATGAAGGTGAGTTTGGAAATAGGTCTGTAGTTAGCTAAATTGGCGGAATCTAGGGAGGGTTTTTTGAGGAGAGGGAAGACACTGGCTGTCTTGAAATGGTCAGGTATGCAACCAAAGGAGAGAGATTGATTTACAATAGAGAGAAGACAGGGGGCAATGACTGGCAGGACCTCTAAGAAATTTTGTTGGAGACGTCCGGGTAGTGTAGCAGTGTATTCCGCTGCCTACCAACATGGGGATCACCGGTTTGAATCCCTGTGTTACCCCCGGCTTGGTCAGGCGTCCCCACAGACACAATTGGCTGTGTCTGTGGGGGGGAAGCCGGCTGTGGGTATATGTGTCCTGGACACTGCACTAGTGCCTCCTCTGGTTGGTCGGGGTGCCTGTTCAGGGGGGAGGGGAAACTGGGGGGAATAGCATGATCCTCCCATGCTCCCTCTGGTGAAACTCCTTACTGTCAGGTGAAAAGAAGTGGTTGGCGACTCCACATGTATCGGAGGAGGCATGTGGTAGTCTGCAGCCCTTCCCGGCTCGGCAGAGGGGGTGGAGCAGCGACAGGGATGGTTTGGAAAATAGGGTAATTGGCCAAGTACAGTTGGGGAGAAAAGGGGGGAAAATCCCCCCCCCAAATGGCTGGAATTATATCAGCAGGACGATGGACGCATATGAGAAACCATATCCAAGAGATATTGCAAGGAATTAGGGTTGAAATCAGACTGCAGAACAGGGCAGGTAACTCAGTCAGAGTGATACTAAACTCCAAGTTTGAAATGTGATCTGAGACCATTGATCTTGTCAACAAAGAAATTTAGAAACTTATCACTGTCATCAGAGGAGGTGGCAGGAAATCCGGGATGAGCAGGATTCAGAAGTTGGTAAGGTTACTTGGTTGCCCGCATCTAACCTGACTAAGTATGCCCGGGCATGCCTAAGATAACATTTGCATGGCACATACACTGAGTGCACGCCCAGGCACACGTGGACTGACCAAAACAGCTTGCTTTGTGGGCAATATACTAGTAAACTTAAAATATGACAGGAAATCACAAAAATAAGTTCAATCAATCAATCAAGTTGCATCTTTATAGCGCTTTTCTAGCTGCAACAGCAACTCAAAGCACTTTACAATCAATGAATTCACACACACACACACACACATATATCATACACCAATGAGGGTGGAATGTGGTTTTCTGCTGACACCAGACAAAGGGAGTATCTGCAGGTGCAAGCTACTCCCCCTTCTGCCAAGGAAGGCCACATACCGGCCATCTTTGTTGTGGGGAAGAGCACTTCTTGACTAAGGTAAACAAGGAGAAAGCAGCCACTGCCAAGGATGGGCTGACAGCAGCGGAAGGGTCAGTTGTAGGTTATATCTATAATATGTATGTGATAGGAGAAATTAAAGGTGATTTTCATGATCAGCAGCCCAAAAATCCATAAAATACACCCCAAAGTGTTCAGGAAGCACAATCTTTGTTGTCCAGTGTAGTATCAGACAGAAACCTAGGGTTATGCTTATTATTATTGATCAGGCCAGAGAAATATGCCACTCTTGCTTCTTTCATCACTTGTCTTGAAGCATGCTCAACAATCAGGGTAAGAAAATCAAAGAAGGGTGAATCAGTTCATCTGGATACGTTTATAGACTGATACAACATTTATTGACAGACACGTTTCATCACTCAACTAAGACTCAACTAAGCAGTCAGTTTAGATTGACGATGTCACTTAGTTGAGTGATGAGACGTATCTGTCAATAAACGTTGTATCCAGATGAACTGATTCAACCCTCCTTGACTCTTTGAGCGCAGTTCATTAAACCAGTTAACAGAGTCATTAATGTTGGAAAACCCAGGGACTGTCTTGGACAAGCTCATTAAAGATGCGAGACGGAATAGTTTGTTTCTGAGAAGTCAACACTGACTTCAGAACCGAGTCAAAAATTATACCTTTGTGATCCAAATCTGAGTCAGACATATACAGGGAATTCAGAGTCAGGCCAAGCATAAAAACAAGCTCAAGGGTGTGCCCACAGTTATGTGTGGGGCCAGAAACAAGTTGCACTAGGTGAAATGATTTGGCAGTATTAAGACATTCTGTGTCGAGGGAATTAGAGGGATCACTTACGTGAATGTTAAAATCACATACAATAATGTGAAGCACTTGGTACTTTGATGTATTCGGCCAACAATTTTCATAGTTTATCAAACCCTTAAATTGAATACACACTGTGTGTGTTGTATTTCTATGTGGCCTTTTTTTCTGACTGCAAAGCAAAAACTCAAGATCTTAAGAAAGACAGAGAGAAATTGGGCCCAGTATTAATTTTCATCACTGAGCTGAGCTGTGAAGGGACAGAAATTAAAAAGGTACTTTACAATGAAACGGGAGACGTCATCAAATGGCACACGCACACATTAGACCAGGGACGGGAACAAGTGATGGATTATTCAAAATCTACATTTGCTATTGGAAAAGTGTCTGGGTCTCAGGTCAGGGAATAATGTATGCAAATTCAGCCTTCGCCAGAAGATAAATGAGCTTGTAAAACCAGAGCAATATGGAGGCGTCACTAAAACAAGAGGGTTGGGGGGGGCGTTATGACAGCATTCCTTAGAAAACAAATGAACGTGCTCTTAATACGGAGCTTTAGATACAGGCCAATCTCACAAAGAGGGGCAAAAATAAGAGTTGCAAAAAGCAATGAATATCAACGCTGAGGCCATTTAAAAAGACGTTTGTTTTTCTCTTGTCGTGTTGGACATGCAGCCGTGCGTATATCAATTTCAATTCTGTCATTTTCAGATGAATTAAGAATTGTATTGATATTGATATAAACCAGTAGTTCTCAACCTTTTTGGGGTCCTGGACCCCCTGCGTATTTTTGATCTACCCTGAGGACCCCTCCACCTGATCTTGGGGGAGGGGGGTTGCAATTTGATAGAAACAGTAGAAACTGCATTTTAAATTGCATTATAGCATTTATTCACTCTTTGGGGCAAAAATAAGAGCTTTCAGTTGTAAATTAGACATAGTTAACAAAACAGAATATGTATTCAGTAACTTTCAGATATATGTAACAAAACAGAATATGTATTCAGTAACTTTCAGATATATGTAACAACAGAATGTTTATGCAGTAACTTTTAACAATGCAAACGGGAGCGAGATCTCTTATTAAAATACAATAAATTACACTTGTGAAACAGATGTAATTAGAGAAAAAAGTCCTGTTACCCTTTATAGTTCAGGTAGATAAAGTTCTCAGTCACATTTGAGTAAAATAATCCTATTTCTATAAATGTCATAGGATCTTTTTTTTAAAGATATTTTATTTTCACGGACCCCTTGCAATTACACCACGGACCACTAGGGGTCCGCGGACCCCCGGTTGAGAAACACTGGCCTTAGAAAACAAATGAACGTGCTCTTAATACGGAGCTTTTAGATACAGGCCAATCTCACAAAGAAGGGCAAAAATACGAGTTGCAAAAAGCAATGTATATCAACGCCGAGGCCATTTAAAAAGACGTCTGTTCTTCTCTTGTCGTGTTGGACATGCAGCCGTGCGTATATCAATTTCAATTCTGTCATTTTCAGATGAATTAAGAATTGTATTGATATAAACAACGTGTCAGACGGCCCGACAGCGCGCACGCGCACAGGCGGGCGCACGCGCGCGCGGTGACAGGAAGTCCTGATTGGCCCGTGATGGGCAGCTGGGGCGGGGTTGGGTAGTGTCAGGGCATTAACCAATAGCATGTGACCCCCGGAGTTCTGACGGCGAAGCGAAGCGAACGGGACTTGTTTTGGTTTACCGAACCGGCGGTCTGCGTCGAGGCTTTCTCCGAAGGACGCGGTGTAAACTCGGCAGAAAAGAAACCATGCGCTCGAAAGAAATAACCGGACGAGCACCGCGGGTTTTGCACGCAGGCGTTCGGTCCCGCTGCCGTGTTGTGTCGCGCTAAGCCGGGCTAGCGTTAGCTGTGCGCGGGGAGCGCTGCTCGCACGATCGGGCTCGCTAGCTAACGCTAGCTAACGCTAGTTTGGCCAACCGATCGTAAGTTGGTCGCTCTTGAATCGCTTGTAAAGTCATCGTGTGAGCGGGTCCCCGACCCCTCAAGCTCCAAGCGTTTGTCCAAACATCAAAACACCTAGCCAGCTACTAACCGTCTACTGTCGTTCTGGCGTCAGTCAGCTGGCGAATGTCAACACCGTCTTAACACCGCCCCCCCTTCCCCCCCCCGGTCCGGGCTGTGTCATTGTTTGGCGCGTCTTTGCGCAGCACCTTTAACCGGTGTGTAGTAAATCGCAGAGGCGGTGTCAGTGTCATTTAGCTAGGTACGAGCGATGAAGCCGGGACACCAGGAACCCGCTATGGCTGACGACGGTGAGCCGAGTTTAACGGGGGGACACGCCGGCTCATCTGGACACTGTGGTCGCCAAACCTACAGAAGTTCTGCCCACTTCCGGAGTCTGCTGGGCGGCCTGCTCGCCCTGAGGCAAAGCAGCGTCCTGTTCGATGTGGTGCTCCAGGTGGAGGGTCGGCCCATCCGAGCCCACCGCATCCTTTTGGCAGCCTCCTGCGATTACTTTAGGTCCCAGTTACAGTAGGCCTGCTGTTTGCCCGGTTCTCTCAAACATTTTTTTAGTGAATAAAGTGAACTCTAATGAAGTCCCTGCACACAAGGCACTGAGTAGTGTGTGTCGTCTTTCCGTTAGGGGGATGTTTGCAGGAGGACTTCGGGAGGCCCAGCAGATGGAGATCCCAGTACATGGGGTGACCTACTTGGCAATGACAAAACTACTTGACTTCATCTACACCTCAGAGATCGAGTTAGACTTGGACAATGTGCAGGAGGTTTTGGTTGCTGCCACTCTGGTACAGGTAGGCTATTCTGCTCTCGTTTGCTCTGCTGAAGTCATATTATTCCTTTTTAATGTTGCAAAAGCTAATATGTGCCATTTTGTCTTATAGCTTGAGGATGTTATTAACTACTGCTGTGAATTCCTATTCGCCTGGATGGATGACAGCAACATCTTAGAAGTGCATAAGCTGGCTGACCTTTATGGGTTGCAGCAGCTTGAGGCCAAGGTTCACTCCTATGTCCTTAGAAATATCCAGTCTTTCTCTAGAACTGAGGTGTTTCGTCAGCTCCCTCCAGACCAAGTGTTCAGAGTGCTGTGCAGTGACGAGCTAGAGGTGAACAGTGAAAATGAGGTATATGAGGCAGCTCTTCACTACCACTACAGCCCTGAGCAGGTGGAGACAGACCAGGTCTGCTTGCAGGTAGGCCCATAAGATTTGTCCTCAATGCAGACTCATTTCAAAAACTTAATCAAATTCAAATTAATATCTGGGAAAGGAGGGTACTGCACTTTCCAGCCATACACATTTTCCCTTTAGAGAGTTAGAAAGATAAAGCCTGGCAATTTACTTCTAATATGATCAATTTCTAGTTCATTGTCATCAATTCCCCCACAAGCTGCATTTGGATAAGAATTTATAAGGCCCCATGACAGGTTTTAAGTCGATAAACTTGCTGCAGAATCATTTATAACCATCCCTTTAGATTTATTATAATGAATTAAAATAAAGTGGGTAGATGTAGAGTGGTCCACAAGAGTGTAATTCTAGTCATTACAGCCAACATATTAATTAAAGAAAAAAGACTTCATCATTAAACATTTTGTTCACCCTTTGTTGTGCCTAATTACTCTTATCTGCTTTTATTTTTTTCTTTCCATCTCAAAGGACAATCTGAAGATGCTTGAGGCTGTGCGTTTCTGCCTGATAGAGAAACGGGTGTTACAAAGGCTACATGGAAGGCTGAATCCTTGCCCTCTGAAAGAGGCTGTTGCAGCTGCGTTGCGCTACCATGAACAAGAGATCTGGCAGCCTGTCCTCCAGGGTCCCCTCACCCAACCCCGGTCCAGCTTCCACTGCATCTTGGGCTTTGGTGGGATGTTCACCTCTGGCTCCCTCACAAATGGCGAAGACTTGTTCAAGGTGTTCCACCCAAGCTGGGGGGAATGGAGGACTCTCACTGGCGCTCAGGCCCCTCGAATGTCTAACCAGGGTATCGCCGTGCTCAACAACTTTGTCTATCTCATTGGGGGGGATAAAAACACCATTGGGTGTCGTGCAGAAACCTGCTGCTGGAGGTGAGATCCAACATAATTTGGCACATGTAAATTATCCCGAAAAAGAACATTAGTCTGAACTGCTGGTGTGACCAGATTGTGTTCTCTGAATTTTAATTTTAAAAGTTTCTTAGTCAGAGCACCAAAAAAAAATAAGCATGCCCTGTATTATATATGACCAAAGATTAGTCAACAGATGTGCTTTATTCAGATAGCTTGCCCTTTCAGTCTTCCTCTGGTTGGGCTCATACTTGATTTGATTTGTCATGTAATTTGTGCACAAATCTGCTTACTGTTTATTAAATTTCTGACTGGGCTGGCAGAAGAGTCATATTTTTTACTGGACTGTGCTGAGACTTGCCTGCTGTTACCAGATACGACCCCCGTCACAACAGTTGGTGTTCAATCAAGCCTCTGCAGCAGCAGCATGCCGACCACTGTGTGTGTGTGGTGGATGGCCATATCTATGCAATTGGAGGACGGGACTACAGCTGTGAACTGGACTCAGTTGAACGCTATGATCCACACACCAACACCTGGGAATACGTGGCTCCCCTCAGGAGAGAGGTATGTAAAAAGAAATCTGTTCAGATATTCAAAAACAAAAACAAACAAAAACACATATACTTAATACTGCTATGAGCCACATGGTGGTGCTGCATACCCACTGATGCGTTTTTGGCCCGTCGGTATTGCTGCAGGTTAGCAGTTATATAAGGCAGAGTAGAAAAATGACTGCTTCTAAAAGCAAATTTGCTCATTGTACTGGTGTACTTGGTAAGTAAAGCTTTTCAGATGCCCCATATCTTAAAGGGACAAAGCCAGGGAACATACACAGAATCATAAACATGTATTTTTGAAAGGAGGTCGGTGGGACGGTTCACCTGCCGTGAAGCGCCACTGGAACAGTTTATCGGCTCAGTGTCTCCCTCAAGGGCCCTTTGGCAGTGATGGTAAAGCCTTAGGGTGTAGATGCCATCATTCCGAAGGCTGGCTGTGTAAATGTGCGGCCCCAGTTGATTCAGGTTCCCAGCCAGACATAATTTCTTTTTCCTCTTGAGCAGACTGCCTTCGGGGTTATTGGTCCAGCTTTCTACCACTAGGCTCTCCTGCAGTCTCTTACCTCTTCTCATACTATTTCACCATAGATTTTCTTGCAAACTAGTCTAGCGTTCCCTGTAGGTTTACGCCCATGCAGGGGCTGTGCTAGATGGGAAGATCTATATCACCTGTGGGCGCCGGGGGATGACATACCTGAGAGAGACCTACTGTTTTGACCCTGCTGCCAACCAGTGGACACCGTGTGCCGAGGGTCCCGTGGAGCGGGCGTGGCATGGCATGGCTTCTGTTAATGGACACGTCTATGTCATTGGCGGAAGCAATGATGAGCTTCGATATCGTCACGATGTCCTAAAGGTATGATATCTTGATTTAGCATCCACTTTTTCTCCTTAGGTGGACAACATTTGGCCAATATGTAATGGAGATGTGCATTTCTCCCAACTTTTCAGGTGGCGTGCTTCAATCCTGCGCTTAACTCCTGGTCTCTGGTAACCCCTCTCCCCGCTGGACACGGAGAACCGGGCATGGCAGTGTTAGACAACTGCATCTACGTTCTGGGAGGGCGCTCTCATGATAAAGGCAACCGAATGAAATATGTCCACGTGTACAACACCGATACAGATGAGTGGGAGGTTGGGACAGCGTTTAAAGACCGCGTATCCGGCTTGGCGGCGTGCGTGGTACCTCTGCCTCTGTCGGTCATTTGCCAGGCCAAGAGCTGGACGCAGTACAACAAGGCCTCAGGGGACGAGGACGACATGGACAACTCCGAGTACGCCAGTGAGGACTGATCTCGCGTGTTCTCCGTTCGGAGGCAGCAGAAGTTGAACTGAACCCATGGAGACGGTCAAGCACTTTGTTCTCTAGCATGTACAAGATGTAGATGAACACCGGGGATGATCCCCTCAGCTTTTTATCACGGTGGGTTTGTCAGAATTGTTAACTTAAATGCATGTTGGCCACTTTGAGTGACTGAAGCAAAGTATTGATCAGGGCTTTTTAGACACTCATTGTTCACATAGGCTTGCATGTAAAATGCGTACTTGGCTTATAAGGTAATGATCCTTCATTTTGGTTGGTCACTGGAGATGCTCCTGCGTTGTCAAAGAAGGAACCTTTTGAATGTTGTAGACAAACAGCGAACATTACTGGCTATGCAGTATCGTGGTAAGTAGCCTTGGCTGACCATGGCTACCTTTTAAAACAAATTCACCTTTTGGAATACGACTCTTCGTAAAAAAAACTGGTCTAGGATTGGTCATTTTATAACCTGGCAGCCACGATCTGGAGGTTACGATCTACAAGGGCCGTCAAGGCATTCGGGAGCTCATTAACTGAATTGTCAAACTGTGAACCGCAATAATAATGTGTTGACTTTTTTTGTTTTTTATAACATTTTTGTTTCACAAGCCCTACCCGACAACCGCTCATTATTGCCAAACTGCAGGGGCAGTATTCAGTCACCCTGTAAAGATTTAATTATCATTTAGTCGTAATAAACATCAGCGTTGTGCCTTAGTTTATCGGTTGTGCTCTTGGTTTCTTGTGATTTTTTTGTTGTTGTTTTGATTTGTTCGCGCTGCTTATATTAGCAAAATATATTGTCAGATCTTTTAAGATGATTTAAATGAAAGTGATAATTGTCAGTAACAGAAAGGTGAGGCGTGCAGCGGTGGTACGGGTTGCACAACTCGCCTCATATTATGTTGCCGTGTAAAAACCCAGTCCGGAAAGTACAAATCCTAACCGTGTCTTTACTCCACCCATGTACTAAACCATCAGATTGCACTGACTAGTTTCCCAAATCAGCTGGTTTAATACATGGATGGAGTAAAGACACGGTTAGGGTTTTTACTTTCTGGACCGGGATTTTACACCGTGTAATGGTAAAATGCACTTTCAGAAAGGGGTTTTGTTTTCGTTTGATGATGATGAGTGTGGTTACGTTTTAATCGCTTTAATTTCACTGATTGCTCTGATAAGAAGCCATTCATTATTGTAATCCAAAGAGTGTAGAGAAATTGTATGCTCAAAACGAGCCACGGGTCGAGACCCGTTTTTCTCGCCGCATGTTTGATGCAAACAAATGTGTTTTCAGACACCCATGCCATTTTACATTTTATGTGTCTGTTGAGAAATGACTGAAGGATGATTTAATGAGATTTTAAAATGTACCATTTCATATGATGAAAATTGATATGGCCCCAGGTGGAGAAAAAAACCTGTGAGAAATCAGTGTCGCACATGGTCAAATTGCGCAAGTAATATTTATGTTGCCTATTCACGGGTGTAATTTTGGCTCTAATAAAATCAGAAATATATATTGCATTCTTCACATGGATGTGTGGTTTGTATGCTCAGGTGCGTCATTTAATTCCTAATCCTGGTGGTCTTAGGTTTCAGGAGCGCGGTATGGAGAGTCTGGTTGTTAAGTTATCTTCCGTACCGAGCTGTGATTGAAATGGAAGCAGGTCGTGGTGATTCTGGCCTTGTGCCCCCTTTAACCCGCCCAGTCTCTTCTAGTTCCTCTCCATTTGGCTCCGTAGTCCACTGACTTTATGAAGCTTGACTGCTGCTTTCCTCTCAGAGGCTGTTTCATCTGCATCTGTCTCTCCCCCACCACCACCAGCAGCCCTAGGAGAATACCCCCCCACCCCCACCTATCTCATTTTCACACTGTTGTGCCAACCCCCACCATGTTGTCTGGTGGGATCCACTACTGAGGACTGGCACTGGTGGCCTTGTTGAACAGTCTGCTATGTTTATGTTTATGCATCTGCGAGGGGTAGTCCATCCGTTCTGAAGCTATTGCCACCCGGAGGGTAGTAAAGACACATGTCACGCACTTAGCCACATCAGTGGCCCTTACAGACATCTGAGTGCAGGTCGATCCAGTGCTCTTCGCTGGTCCATTATCGGAGCAATTAAAAGGCCTAAACAAGCCATTATGTTGTGCCAAACAGCCAATTCCCCGTGGACTCGTGGATGTGGGTGTCTGGGTCGGGTGGGGTTGGGTTGGGGGGTTCACACAGCATATGCTCTCTTCCCCCTTTCATTCTCGGTGTTTTGGTCTCCTGTGTAGGGGCCGCAGCCAGCCGGTCTGTGTAATAAGTCTGCAGAGTAACAACGAATGAGGAAGACTCGGGCGGAGGCCATGCTCGAAGATCCTCTCCTCTTTTCCATGTGATGTCTTCTCCCTGCACACACGGAACGTGAGCCGGACCCTGTCCCCCCTCTGCTTCCAGCACAGAGGACCCTTTCAGCACACAGATTAGATTACGTTTCAGGCATTCAGCCAACCCTTTAATCCTGGGCATCCCGTGATGGGGGCCGTAATAACCAGACCTCGTAGGTTTCTTTGGTGCATGCACAAATAACATCACTGTAGCAGTGGCGAGGAATGTTTCCCATAATGCCATTTTGAATTTAAACTTAAGACTTTTCAGGTTCTCGCACACTTGGCTAGTATTTAACTCCGTCTTGGAGGGTGAGGATGCTTTGCAGAACCATCTTGGAGGGTGAGGATGCTTTGCAGAACTTAATTTTATCTGATCCTTAAATTGCATGTTACGGGTCTGTCTTTGTGGTGTTTTAGCATAGGTAACATTATACACGTTTTATTTTTTAAAACTCTTGTTTACCAAGTCTCTTTTTTTAACCAGAGGTCACTTGTCCCGACAAAACCAAACCTCGTCTTCAGTGGCGGTAACTAAACCCTTAATTAAGCTACACCAGTAGATGTTCCACCCCGCCATTCTGAACCAAGAGGAGTCTAATTCCCCCATTAACTTTTAAGTGCGCTCGTCTTAACCCGGACGGCATGCGCCGAGCTCTCGGTTTCTTCAAATCTGGACTTCCTCGCATCTACCTTCCTACCCATTCTCGGAGAAAAAAATGACCAGGGTGACGATGCGTAGGAGACTATGCAGAGATCTCCGTACTCGTGTAAATAAATGGCCTGCTGGGGCGCTCGGAGGCGGCGGTTTCAAGAAGCCGGGTTGATAATGAATTGGGCCGAATAAACCCTTGCACCACGGCGGAGTGGGATCCTGGAGGGCAACGACACCCCCACCCCGCCTTTACAGCAGTCATTAGCGGCTTATATCCACCCCGAGTGGGGACGGCGAGCACGGCCCTGTGTTTTCCAACTGTGAACGAGGGCCAACCGCCTCCCATTTTCATGCTGTTTAGGACTCATTGACATGGAGAACGACAGCCATGCAGGGTTTTACGGTGCTGGTGGGTAAACCTCAGCAGGTGAGGCCCTTTCCCCCCAACCGGAGTCACAATAACGCGGGGTCTTTAATGCATGCTGGGCCAGTGGAAACAACAGCGTGGCCTTCATTAGTTCAACAAAGAGAAAATGCAAACAAACCTGACCACAGGAAGACTTAGCCTCGGAGATTTCCTACCGGGCCTCGGGCATTCAGATGCATAGTGTAGCGCGGGCTCGCTTGCGTCTTTGGGCACATAACAATCAGCACGACAATCCTATCTTCTCCTAAGATACATCCAGGAATGTGAGATCTACAAATCTATAATAACAATAGCCAAGCGTTTAGAAGAAGGAATTACAATCACAAAAGCAGAAAGTGGGAACCGCGGTCGCTTCCAAGGCTTTATTTTCAGATCACAGCACAGTTTCAAGACAGAAATCAATTGCACACAGATTTTGACTCTTTCTTTTTTTTTTTTATTTTACAAAAATAATATTTAAACTTAAGACGAGCTTCGGTTTGAACACAGAATAAATAAACAATCCAACATTAAGACGACCGTCGAGCATGGCGTGCAGCGGTTTGGCTGCTGCCGGGGCTGGATACTAAAATGTGCTGTATTAGTAGTCAGTGCCGCCAGTCCGAATATAAGTCGCTAACAAGTTGCTTCTTTTTTTTTTTTTTTCTTTTTTTTTTTTTACTCATTATTATCTCCGGCTCAAGCCCGTGATCCTCGGCCTTGTCTGGGCACGTGTTCTCAAAGCCGTGAGCCCCGGGGCCAGCGTCGTGGCAAAGATGGCGTAGCAGCAGCCGCGTGAGGAAATGGTTTCTCCTCAGCTGACCCTTTGTTCACCAGCAGGAGTAGGAGAAGAGCGGGTACTGGCTCCACTCAGCCACGTTGCCGTGGTGGTAGCCGTGGTGCATTGCTTGCGTGGTGTAGTCACTGGTCAGGTGGTGAGGAGGAGGAGGGGGAGGAGGAGGAGGGGGAGGAGGATACTGAGCGGGGCTGGGGCCGCTCCACTGGCCCAGAGGCTGCTCAGCGCTGTAGGGGCTGTAGATGTGATGGCCAAGGACCCCCGGCTTGCTGGCCTGGGCCATGGTCATGTTGAGCACCCCGGTGTAGTCCTGGTGGCCCGGAAGCGGCTGGGGGCCACAGGGAGGAGGCCCGGTGTCCTGCGTGCGGGACTTGGACGACTCGTGATCCGGGACAGTGGCGACATCCGGGACCCTCGACTCAAAGCTGGTGCGTCCCGATCCTCCGTTACCGCTCCCTACGCTGGAGGAAGGAGACGGCGACTTCCCATATTCGTGGAACCTGCAGAAATGAAAGCGAACATTGGCGGCGTTTTACGAGTAGCACGACGCGACACGGTTACACCTGGGGTTGCGTTTGGGTATTTGTAAAACTGTGGTGATTTCTACCTGTAAGGTTGGTATGAAGCCGGGGCTGGAACAAGCTGCTCTGTGTTGTATATGTCCCTGTTCTCTGCCCCGGCGGGCGATTCGGTCCGGCCTCCGTGCTCTCTCTCTGCAGCCCAGGGGGAGTAGCGCTCCTCCTTGACTCCGTCAACCTCTTTCCTTTTCGGAAGGTCTCTTTCCTCCCCTTCGTATCCCTCGTACGATGTCCGACAGAAGTCTATGAACCGCAACCAGTCATGAAACTCGCTTACGCAACACAACAATATGAAAAGGAAAGTAAGGGACATTGTACAAGTCGGTACCTGGGGGACTGTCCTCCTCAGACTCTCTGTTTAGGATTCCTGTCGTTCTGGCTCTCTTGTCTTGGCTGGCTGGGTTCTTGTTTGCACGCCTAACCGGTAACCAGAGAAAGCGGGTTAATTCATGCAACACCGAAGTTACCGCTGACGCTATCGTCTGAGCAGCGGGACACAATAAGGACACATTTCAATGTGGAAAGCTCTGCTGCCACGTCCACCTTTTTGTATTGGTCCCCTCATCGCGGAAACCTTTCGCAAACGGGTTGTGGTCGATCTTCAGCTTCGTTATCTGTGGAAACGGTGGTTAGTGTGAGACTTTTGTTTCGTAGGGAAAAATGCGGATTTGTCGGCAGCTGCTGTAAGACTGGCGGGCGGTGGAAAGGACACAGACCTTGGTGTTCTGGTAGGCTGTGACCGCTGTGAAGGAGGTCTCGGGGAAGGTGAAGGTTTGGAAGACGCTCCAGCGAACGCTGAACAGATCATCCGCCTGGATGATGTGGAAGCGTGGATGGTAGCGGTGCATGGAGTGCAAAATGATCTGCAAGAGAGGGAGACGTATTTTTGTTGTTGTTGCTGTGTGATTGGAAAACAAGCTCATTGCAAGCTCCATTTCAAAACACCGTGCAATAAATGAAAGCAACAGCGTGTAAAATTGCAGTTATTTTGTCAGCCGAGCATTTAAGTCCTTTCTTTTTTTGTCATTTACTCCTTACTCGCTTCAATCTGCTCTGGCTCGTCAGACTTTCTTTTTTCTCTCCAATGGCTAGCTTATCAGTTGGAAATGAGGAGCCATTGTTGACCCCTGAGGTGAATCTTACATGGCCATGCTGGTCTAGGGTATTGTTGGTGAGCTTGAGCTTCAGGAAGGAGACGGACTGCTTCATCCAGTGGCTCCCTGGGGCTGGAGAGTCTGGGTGGAGGTAGGTCCTGCAGGGAGGCTGGGGCTCCGCTTTTCCCGCCACCTCCCATTTCTCTTTATTCCACTGGAAGGAGACAAGGTGGTCAGAGCAACCTGAGGCTCATCTGTCATACAAAGGTGATTTACAGAGACGTACCGTCTTCCCTTCCCACAGTGCGAAGGGGGGGGGGCATAGATTGGAGAGTGACGGTCAGCCAGTACCACCCACAGAGACGGGGGGGCAGTACAGTGGTCCCCCCAGCAGGGGATAGAAAAACAGGAAGAGATAACACCCTTTGATGTACAATGTCAGGGGAGGGGGTGATAAACACGGTAGGGGGTTGTGTCTTGTCTGGGGACAGCAGTTACCACTCAAGAGAAATATAATGCCAATGTCATGGCTGCTTGATGGAATTTGGGGTTAAAATTTTGACACATAAAAAAAAATAAATAAGAGAACACTGCAAAGAAACGACATATCTGAAAACATCTGACAATTTCAAAATCACACAGAAATATCCCATCAGCTTATTTCAAGAATCCTTTTCTCATCAGGGACTGTCCAAGGTAATATACCAGGATTTAAGGATTTATCTTGTTTCACGAAATCTTACCCGATTGAAATATGTGCGATATGCCACATTATTTTGCCTGTTTAGGGGATTTTCTTACTTGAATATGCTAAATTTTGTTTCAATTTTGACAATGTTTGAGTAGTGAGAAATTCCTTTATAGTAATGTCTTCATGCAATGAGGTAAAATATCCATTTATAATTCTCACCTTATACCGAAAGCCATCCTCAGGTACCATGTCGACCAGCAAGATGTACTTTGCACATGGGACCAGGCCAGACAGGTTAATTTTACAGTGTGGGAACATCCTCCTGAAGCGTAGATGGGAGAAAATATTAGTTGACTACAACATTAATCACAACATCTCCTTCTCCAAACAACTGCAGTGGCACTACAGCAGGTTTTTTAAGCGTAATAAGATGCCTTGCACTGGAATTTTGACTCGCCTACGCCAAAAATGTCTTTTACCGCTCGTCTCACCTGCCGGGTTTGGTGATGATCATTTCTGTTCCTATTTCGTGGAAGGCCTTCCACAAGTCAGGATCCTCCAGAGTCATCCTGATGCTGCCCTGCAGGTATGCATCGGGCCCTCCGGTCATGGAAGACGGAGGTGGACCGCTGAAGTTGGGCTTCAGATCTAGTAATAAAGGGAAATTCAGGTCAAGGTGACGTTTGAGATGGCTGCAGCAAAGACGAGCAAGGAGGGAGACTCAACAGACACACTGCAAGTTACCGGGTCTCATCCTCCGAATCGGCTTTCAAAAGACTGAGGGTGTAGGTAGGAAGCCAAGGCCCGATGGTCACGAGACCGCACTCACCTCGAATGGACTGCATTTTTCAGATTCACCACTTTCACGGCGAGCGCTTGAGAGGAATCCTGCATGGGCGGCCTTTAGGCAGCCCCAAATTTCTATAATGTCCCAAGTGTTGATTCAGGTCCTTCCCGTCCTGGTCATCTGCCCCGTGTAACGTGTAAATCCCAGGGATCCGGTGCAGGATAGGTGGTCGGTCAAGTCTATTAGAGTCAGTTTCTGAGAGACCTGCAGACTTGCAGCATGGGGTGTCCGTGACTTTTAAGGGGAGCCCTGGAGTAGGCGGAGTCAAGAGAGCCATTCCCAGGCTTTGAAGTGGCACAATGATGAGTCGATGTCCCGCTGTGATTGGAGGGCGCCGGAAATCAAAGAGACTTAACAGAGTCTTGATACCGTCCCCACAGGAAGGGGGACGGAGGAAACGCATCTTTATTAACTGCTAAGAGACTTTTAAACAAATATGGATGGGCTTCCCTGCTGCAGAGCAGGGCATCCAGCGGCACCAAAATCAGTGTAACACACATTCACACAGACACAACTACACACAAAAACACCATTTAGTGTCCCTGTGCAACATGGTAAACTATCCATTATAATTAATTTAACAAAACTGATAGAGGTAAAGGGAACAGTGAGTTCAAGTAAAATAACCTTTTTTTGTATTTGACATCTTACAATAGATAACAATCAAGTCCTCATTAATACTTTTCTTTTTCTTCACTCTATCTATTTAAACTATTGTCATTCTGGAACCTCAGAAAGCAGACATTTTTTAAATATTTCCCCGAATTAGAGGTGACCACATTTGCACATTTCCAAGTGTCGCAGCTTTGACCTGTCCCCCGCCATAGAAACTGAAGGAGGGCGGGGACCTGTGTAAACCCATAATGGCGTAATGATAACACGCAGTCTTTGTCCAGGTAAGTTTTTACCTGGGGGCATCTCCTGATGACTGCAGGGTCTGCCTGCCGACACTGGGGGGGGGGGGGGGTTGTGTATTGAGGGTGTCTAGACAGGCTGCTGCTCTGGCAGATAATCTCATTAGACTAGTTTCCCCTGCAGGACTTGCTTTCTGCATGCGGAGAAGCCCGGTGGATGGGCCAGCAATTAACGGCCAGTTAGCACCACAAGGCCAAGTCGGCCCTGAATGTGAGAGGAGAGAGAGAGTGAATAAAAGATGTGCCACACCGACCCAGCCACCCCTACCGTCATCCACATCCAGGCAAGGCCACAGTGGGCCATCTCGGTATGTATTATACATTTCCACCACAGACCAATCAACGCAAACGTTTAGGGCCCACATTCACTAATACTTCAGCTGAGTTCTCACTCTTTTGTCCCCAAGGTAGTTTGTTGGCATCAAAATTCAAACTGAATTGCGTGACTTCCACATGTCACACACCCGCTATGGCCCTGACACTTCTAATTAAATGTGGCATTGTATTCTCACACTTGCATCGCATACAGTGCCTTCTGTAAGCTAAATCCTTTAACGGCCATGCACAACACACATCCAGGCGCTGACCCGAGCGTCAGCTCAGTCAGTTAGCCAGACCACGCTTGCGGGGAAAAGAAAAGAACTTGAATTCCCCCTCAGCAGCTTTTTGCTGCAGCTTAACAAGACTGATGAGTGTTCCCCCCACCTTAGCAAAGAGCTACGATCGGAACGGGGCCCTGGCGGTTAAGTGCGCATAAAGAGGCCTTTGGAACCGGGGAATTTTGCCCGTGAAAACATTGATTAGCTTGTTTAAGGGCCCTACGCTGGGTCGATGTGCAATAACCGCACTGCGGCAATGACGGTGCCATCAAGAAGACGCACTTAGCGTGAGGGTTGCTTGTGTTGGGGTCAAAGACCTACTGAAGGACTGCGCCGGTAATCTCCCCCGTGTGGAGGGCCGACTCGGTGCTGGAACGTCGGCCTGGAGGAAGTGTGATTTGTTTTAGTCTTCCTCACGTGAAGTAAACTGTCGGCTGGGGAGTTTCTAAATCAAAGATTCAGCATTGCCCCCCCTCACTTACCACATCTGAGGGGTAAAAAGAACTCCCAGGGATATCTGAGCGGTCCTCCTCTTGAGGGGATACCCTAAACCTATTTAGCAAGGACTCTCACAAGAGATCAGAAGAAACCACGAGATACGAAAAGATCCCTGTGACAGATGCTTATGGGATCGCCAATCACGTCCCAGCTGTCAAATGCGAGTGTGTCGTCCGAGGTGTATATTTCAGCAGCAGCCGTGTCAACCCCATTACATGTCAGGTCAAGAGGTGACAGGTGTGATCAGAGGGCTTCTCCGAATATGTAGGGCGAGGACCTCGCCACAGTCATGACGGGGATTGCCGTCCTAAGTAACGGCTAGCCTCGGGGATTTTTAAGTCGGATAACACATGGGCGACAGAGCATGCGGGAGACTGACAATCACCGTCAAGAGCAAATAACAACACACAACGTGGACCCCATCCAAGATCCCTCGCTCCCATCTCTCCATCGGCGGAAACGAGACTCCCTTGCTTGAGACTTTGCTTGTTAACCACGCAGATGTACGTTTTGGTGACAACAATTGTCTTACCAGTGAAGAGTGAGTGAAAAGGGACTAGTCACAAGACTCCTACAGCAGATTAACAGGAGGGACCAGGTCACGTTTCCAGCCCTAAAAAATTATATAGACGAAAGCATTGTCACCCATGGCTGCAGTGGATTTCTTTTAAGCCAAGTCTGTTGTGGGTCAATGGGGTGCCTCCTTGTGTCTGCTCACCGATCTCCTTCACTTACTGATGTTCCACCTCCCAGGTGTCAGTCTTTGGCCATTTGCTTTAACTGCACAGATCCCCTTGTGCTCAACAGTTAACAGCTGCCAATACACAGGCAGGTCCCAAGGATCAGACGGCTCTCTAGCAGCCCAATAAAGAGCCCCTGGAGTGGATTGACGAGAAATCTCACACCTTTCGCTCACATTAGCCATGCAGTATGCCCTTTTGATGCTTAATTGGCCACTTTGAGGGGTTCTGTAGAGGTAGCGGCTACCGGCTGGAAACAACCTGATTTCACAGGAGACCTAACAATCACGCATCACCGGAGAGATGGAATAACTGATGACAGGTCCATAACTATTTCAAAAACATTAGATCTTCTTGACTTCCCCGTGTATGGGGAGGGTTCACAGTCTGGGTCCTCCATGAATCTCTCAGTGCAGCAAAGCAACTGATTCTGAAGGTATGCATACACAAAACAGAAGTGGCAACAAAAACACTTAAGCATGGATTATTGCCTTCACGCGGGCTCAATTTACATGGTAAGGAAGCTGGAGTTCCCCAATCAGGGCTGTTCATTGTCACTGTATAATTTGAATGCTTTGTTGTTTTCAGTAAAGATTGACTTTGCAGAGTGGAAAAATAATAGACGTCATCTTTATGGCAGAGAGGAGGAGGAGTGCTAAATTCCCCCCGCTGACCTCCCTTCGCTGAATTAGAAGTGACAGGGATGTCACGTACTTAAACTAGAGGCTGGGTGAGCACACATTTGGCCTACCACATAAGAAAACAAACCTCAAATTTAGTTTGCCTGGCAAAGAGGGCAAAGGCAGTTTCACAGCACTTCATAAGAGGCTCCTGGAAGTTGCTAATGAGGACTAATGACCTCCCCCGTGTCGGAGGCCTGACACTGGAGCGCACAAGCCCTTTGACCACGATGTGGACGTGGATGACCGGGTGGTCTGCTAGCTGCAGGAGTTAGTGGAGAGAAGCAAAACAGGGCTGCTAGACAGATTGTTCGCCTCAATTATCATTTTATTTGCACGGCCAGTGAGGGAGAAGAGAACTTAGATGTACGCCTGTTGGCTGACTGTCGGCTACACTGTTACATGCCAGGCTGGGCAATGCTAAAGTCTTGGTGGCTAACAGACACATGCATAGCGATGCTAAATTCAACAGGTAAATTCAATAGGTACAGTCAAAACCCCCCTGTACCTGGCCCAAATTCACAAAGACTATACGTGGATATTTTAGTGACCGATGTTCAGAGATCAGCTTACTCCTGTTTACGTTGGGGGTCCCCAACAACCCAAACCTCACCGGACACCTTTTATTTGGGACCAACTTCCAACAATAAAGCAAATTTTCATATGCCTTTTTCATCATCATGTGTTCCTACAAACAGCTTAGCAAGCTGAAAATCCACTTCAGCGAAATCAGGACACACACCCATCCATCCATTATCCAAACCGTTTATCCTGCTCTCAGGGTCGTGGGGATGCTGGAGCCTATCCCAGCAGTCATTGGGCGGCAGGCGGGGAGACACCCTGGACAGGCTGCCAGGCCATCACAGGGCCGACATACACACACATTCATACCTAGGGGCAATTCAGTACGGCTGATTCACCTGACCTACATGTCTTTGGACTGTGGGAGGAAACCCACGCAGACACGGGGAGAACATGCAAACTCTACACAGAGGACGACCCCCCAAGGATGGACAACCCCGGGGCTCGAACACAGAACCTTCTTGCTGTGAGGCGACCGCGCTAACCACCGCGCCACCCATCAGGACACACACTTATACTAAAATCGTATGAATCTGTGGAATAAACAATGCATGATGTCAAGTTAGGTGTTTACTGGACTATGTAGGATGTTGTCTCTTGTGATTTCAAGCACGCAATAATTAATGGCATTAACGTCTTGGATTTGGGCACATCAGGAAAACAATGTTGGAGCGAATTCGGGGGGCAGGCTAGGAGGCCGTCGCCACAGCCGGGACGCGAACCCGTGTCTCCCTCTCCGCAAGCGACAACGTTAACCAGTCGTTAAGGACCAACTTGTCTACTTATCCATGCACGTTACACTACCCCCCCCTCCTTCGGGAAGCGCGCCCCCGCGCTTCAGCATATCAGCTCCCTCACGCCTCTGGGCGCACGCGCTTCCGATGACCTCACGGTCGCACCGTTCCACTTCTGACACCAATGTAGCGAATTCGGGGGGGGGGGGCAGTCCGGGACCGCCACAGCCGGGAAGCGAACCCGTGTCTCCCGCTCCGCAAGTGACACCGTTAACCAGTCGACTAAAGGGTCCGACCCGTTAGTCAAGGACCAACGTGTCTACTTATCCATGCACGTTACAATATTTATCTGCCTCACCTCACATGTTATATGTTAAGGCCTTAAAAGGCCTGAACGACCAGAGGAGGCGCTAGTGCAGCGACCAGGATACATACCCACATCCGGCTTCCCACCCGCAGACACGGCTAATTGTGTCTGTAGGGACACCCGACCAAGCCGGAGGCAACGCGGGGATTCGAACCGGCGATCCCCGTGTTGGTAGGCAATGAAATAGACCGCTACACTACCCGGACGCCCCAAATTCTGATTTTCTTGTCACTCAAGTACACAAATTTACAAAACAACACCCTAGGTCTGCAGTGGCCTACCGAATTCAGTGGAGGTGCCGCTCTGACGGCCGAGCGGAATAAACCGCCGTTCTTGCAGTCCGCTCGTCGTGTGGCTGGGAGGTTCGTATCCCGGCCTCGCCGTAACCGGTCACGGCCAGAGCGTCCACGGGGTAAGGCGTTCATTAGGCCACCCTTACCCGAGGGATAGCGGGCGTAGATCGGTGTAGGGTTCGGAGACTCGTCGTTCTCCAGCGACCCCTCTGGTCCAGCCGGGCGCTTGCAGCCAATCAACCGTAAGCATGCTCCCTACCCGGCCTGAAGGTGATGCAATCCACGCGAGGAGGCTTCAGCGGGTAAACTAGCGAGAGCAGCCGACACGAGTTTGAAGGAAGCTGGTGTTACGACTATCTCCTTCCTGTGGAAACGTGAGCCAGGGGAGTTACTCGACAAGAGTTCCGGCCGTATGCCACTTGGGTTAATCGGGTGGGGTAAAGGGGAAACACTAGAAATACATGTATGAACAACTTCAGTGGAGGTTCTTCTGGACGGCCTTCAGACGTCTCGACAAACTAACCGAAGCTCACCTGCGGCCACTCGACTGGACGGGACCGAGCCGGAATGACTCCGCACCCGCCTCCATAAAGACGCCACGGCGCGCGCAGGAGCACAAACCACCACGAGGTCCAAGAAAGAGTTTATTTATTTGAGAGTTGAAACGACATCACAAAATGCATAAAAAGTCAAGGGAGTCGAAAACTTCCTGAAGGCATTAAATGACAGTTCCTTAGATCTGGACTTTACATTTTTGGACATACTGCGAGACAAACGACGTTGGTTTTGCCAATAATCCCCCCCCCCCCGATGTACAAGGTGCAGAAGGGGGAGGGGGGGAGATGACTGACCGTTGTTTTGGACGTGGAAATAAAAGTGAATTTGAAAGGAAAATGAACACAGGGAAAGTCTGTTGCAGCACCGACTGCCAGCCTGAATACTGGCCTGGTTTCTGTCACTGAGAGACATCTGCTGACCAACAGTCACTCGTCTCATCTCCGTCCCTGCTGGACGACGTGGGAGCAGGTTGGACCGGTTAACGTCCCCCCCCACCCCCCACCCTGGGAGTTGGAACAACTGGCCAAGAATAAAACGAGGGCAGTAGTGGTTTAGGTGAATACACGGGAAGGACCCTTGCGGGGTAACTTTTTAATGCACTTTACTAAAAAGGTGGCACAAAACAACAGGCTTCGCGTCTCTCGGATAGATTTTTGGTCTGCGGAACATTAAATGCATTCAGTCCAAATGTAGGGAACAAATTCTGCTCGACCGGCCTGAGTCTGGGGCGTGGAGCAAAACGCGTGCCTCAAATTCAGCCCCCCCTCTCCTCCCCCCGCGTTACATTCCCCCGGAAAAGCTCGACAATCAAATAGAAAAGTATCTTACAGAGAAAGCCTCTCGAAGGATTTGTCAGTGGTGACGTGGCTTAACAGTTCAAGACGTCCTCTTTAAAAAGTCATGTTGGGACAGCTTTCAGGGAAACACAAAGCGGTACATATTTCCACACAGACACGTTAAAAAAACACATTCTATAGTCTGCTGAGTTAAGACAGAACTGGACAAATTTACCAAAATGTATCCATTGGAAAGACATTTGTATCGTTTTTATTTATTTGTTTTGGACCCCTCTCCCCTTTTCTCCCCAACTGTACCCATCCAATTACCCCACTCTTCCAAGTTGCCTGGTTGCTGCGCCACCCCCCCCCCCCCTCTGACGATCCGGGGAGGGCTGCAGACTACCACACGCCTCCTCCGGATGCACGTGGAGTCGCCAGCCGCTTCTTCTCACCTGACAGTGAGGAGTTTCACCAGGGGGGGGGGTGTAGCGCGTGGGAGGATCAATCATCAATCAAGTTGAATTTTCACGCTATTCTCCCCAGTTTTACCCCCCCCCCCACCCCGGCGATAAATACAGTATTCTGATTCTGATTCCAGTCCCCCCCCCCCGAACAGGCGCCCCAACCGACCAGAGGAGGCGCTAGTGCAACCAGGACACACACCCACATCCGGTTTCCCACCCGCAGACGCGGCCAACTGTGTCCGTAGGGACGCCCGACCAAGCTGGAGGCAACACGGGGATTCGAACCGGATCCCGGTGTTGGTAGGCAACGAGACCTTGGTACTGTAAGGTATTCCCCAACCTGCACTTGAATTCAATTTAAGTCAGGAAATATGAAAACTATGATTATACCAGTGTGTCTCGTAATTAAGTCCTGTCAACAGTTTCCTGAGTTGAATGGAATTGAAGTGACCTCTTTATGTCCTGTCTATCTCTCTCTCTCTCTCTCTCTCTCTCTCTCTCTCTC
The DNA here is from genome assembly GCF_029633865.1 of Lampris incognitus. Taxonomy (NCBI): domain Eukaryota; kingdom Metazoa; phylum Chordata; class Actinopteri; order Lampriformes; family Lampridae; genus Lampris; species Lampris incognitus. Next base: position 143,157,844 of record NC_079211.1, read on the forward strand.
TCTCTCTCTCTCTCTCTCTCACACACACACACACACACACACACACACGTCTCCATTTTCTTTAATACCCAAAAAACATTAAAGCAGTCATTAAAAATATTTTGGATTATGATATGTACAAAAACTAATTTCTAGAAATTACAAACTCCCTCTCCATACCATTCAGAGCGATGCTGGTGACAGGACCTCCTCCTGGTAAGGGTTGTTCCTTTTCGCTACAAATGCACAAAAGAGCCAAGTATATAGGACACGATATCAGATTAAAAATATAGTGAGTACAAAAATAGCGCACAATAACGTGACATCCCACATGTAAAGTGTAAACATATCCAGTCTGCTACAGGTTACGGGGCCGTGCGGCACATCTGCCCCCCACAGGTGAGCCCCCCCCACACGCAAGAAGATTGTCCTCATTTCAGCTCGGTGTCCATTGAAATATGCGACGGGTAAATGCAAGCTCCTTGCAGTTTCAATTCTCATGCCTACGCAGGTGGTCGGAGGGGCTGAAAGTGGAGTAGCGCATGGGGTACGTGCTGCCGAGCACAAGCCCAGAATGAAGCACCTCGGGTCAGGGACGAGGAGTTCACCGGAAGGATTTAGCTGCATCTTAGGAGAGACAAATAGCACAGAACATAATAAAATATACACAAGCCAACAACTGGATGGCCTTGCGAGCCAGGAATCTGCACAGCAGATCTCAGACTACACCATCCAGTGAACAGTGTTTTAGTGCTTCCCAATACCACCGAGAACATACAAGGAACGCTTTATTAGCTGACGACTGGTAAGCAAAGATGGCACAACGCAGACATGCTGTGGAACTATGGGACTGGCCTATCAGCCGCTATCACCGCTGACATCGAGGGTAAAACGGTGACATGACAGTACAGCATTTCTCAGTTTTTTTCATTAGCATTACTAAATGCACAATGGCGTCAATATACATAGCAGCTGCGACAACATGTACCATCCCATTCATTCCAAGACAGGGCACAGAGGTTTGGCGAAGTCCGGCCGCGCTTGAAGGAGCCAGACCGGCATTGTTACAATTTTGCAGTGCTTCGAAAGCCGGTCCGAGGTTCAGATGTCCATGTAATCGTCCTCCTCCTCCGACTCGCTCTCCAGCGAGGACTCCTGGCTGGAGGTCTCCTGCACCTCCAAGGCTGGCTGGCTCAGAGTGTCCTTCTTGACTGTGGCTGCAGACTGGGAGGACAGAATGACATTCTGTAACACAGAGACAGCAGGGGGGGAGTTAGTGAGTCCCAAGGCACTTGGGAGGATGGAGGCCTTGTACGCTTACATGCGCACACACATTCTTTAATCAGATACCAAGCAGAAAAAGAAAAAGGTGTGTGAGAGAGGGACAGAGAATGGCATGCGGCGGCAGTTAGAATACCTTGAGTCTCTGCTTGGTCTCCTCTGAGATGCTGCCTTTGGGGGAGAGTAGTGTGGGCGTGGGGGGCGTCACTGTGATCTCTGGGGGGAACTTTGTAACGGTTGAAGGAATGAAGAGCTTTGGCATGTTGGGGGGGATACGGGAGCGGACGCGGCTGGGGTCTGGGAGCTTCGACTGCTCGCTGCTAGAGTACTGCTGCTGATCTGATGGGAGACAAGTGACAGGGGACGAGTGCATCAAGTCTACTATTCACTTGGCTTCAAAGTCCAGCCTGCTGATTTTTCTGCCTAATAAAACACAACTGTTGCTGCATTACTGTTTGTATTATGAATGAAGTCCATGGGTGTTACCCAAAACCTGGAGGTTAGTAAGTGATATCTGCCCCTGGACACTGAGTCACAACATGCCAGTAACTGAGAAGCTGAAATAGCCCCGTACTCCCATCTGCTAACCCTGCCCCACAGAAGACCTAATCCTGAGGATCTCACCTGGGCAAGGTTGTGTGGTGCTACATGTGGCAGGTTCTTCCTGGTACCAGCCTGCTGCTGTTTCCTGACCTGAGGATACAGTTGTCAGTTTCATCTGTTGGCAAAGGTGAGACTCCTGCTGATGGTAGGACCGACCCTCCACCGGCACCTCTCTCTCCTCTGTATACACAAAATGCAGTCATAAACACACACATCACTGTGATGATCACTTAACAACGTTGTGGATATGGTCCCCTCAGGACTACGATTTGCATAATAGCTCCTCGCTAATACCACAGGGACTTGTCCTTTTACTAAAAGCAGCACTCAGAACATCCAACTGTGCTGATTGCACCCCTACATTTGTCGAATTGCATCGTTTTACTGCAATAAACAATCTAACTAGACCGTTTAACAATAAAATTACAGAAATTTTATGTTGACTCAGCTCTGGTCAAAGCCATCTTCTCACTTCAAGAGTAAACAACAGTGACGGTATTGCTGGTTCCAGTCTCCTTCACATTCAGTTATGCGCGGTGGCCTTGAACAGCTGAATCACCCTCACATGTTAGAAAAGTCCCAAGTCCATCAGATGAGACTGCACCGAATCAAATCACTACAGCAGCACACACCAAGATTCATCCCGAAGGGGGGACAAAATTAGATAAATAACCAATACAATAAAAATTCAACATCTGGTTTTTCTGCCCAGCTCGAACCCCCACCATAACTTTCCACACATCACCATAAAACCGTCAAAGTTAGAGCCACCATTAAACTCTTCTAACCACCGGCGCTGAACCTGGAACGAGCCCCGGAACAAACTCTGGCACTCACAATCGCCGAAACCCTCGGAGGAAGAAAAAAAAAATAATTAGGTTAGGATGGAAAGACACAAGTGGATAACCAACACCACTGCTAACAAATAGGATAATTTTCTCTCTCTCACGTTGCCTAGGAGACCGTTCTGGCGAGTACGCTGCCTGGTACATCACGGTGACTGTGAGCGTGTGGAGAGCATGTCGGGGGTTTTCTACCTTTCTTATGAAACCCCGCTGAGCAACTGATAAAACTAACACACAGACAATGGTCAGATGAGTAGTTTTTCTCAACTTTTCACGTTTTTATGTTCTGATCAACCCTTCAAACCGGAGGCCGGACACTCAGCGAGCTGATTACGAGGATTTTAAGGCGCCGAAGCGTCTCTGTAACGAGACTGATCCCTTGAAAGTGGGACAGACAAGAGGAATCAGGGGAAAACATGCTAAAATGGACCAGCTGACTAGGTGAGGTCCAACAAGTGTCCACAGAGATCATGTGACACAGGATGAATTGAGAGTCGGTGCGATAGAGAGCTGAGGGGGTGATCATTCAAAACACCCCCCCCCCCATGTTGCTGACACTCCGTCAGTGCCATAGGAACAATGAGTCATGCCTGATAACACTGGCTTTACAGCTTTAGAAGATGAATATCAGATGAAATGCAAATGTTTCTTCAACAATGGAATATTCATCAAGTGTATCAAAACATGATGATTTCAACTCCCTCTTGGAGTTCACGGAGAGATAAAAACAGACATTTCCAATATTAACTAGACAGCATTCTCAAACTTTTAATTGGGTGGGGGCTAACAAAACCAAAAGGAAATTTTTTTTTAAAAAATAAACCAGGTCAGGATCTGGAAATTATGTAATTTGGTTTTTAAAGGCCAATTGTGCCCCCTGCTGGTCATTTCAAATAACAAACGGGGCAAGAAAATCAGTTGCCTTGAGATTGCGTCAAACACACTTTCATTGTGTATGTTTCACAAAAGGTAAGAAGAATGCCTTTTTTCTTTTAGTTTGGTTTTTCCTCTCTTTTCCTCCCCAACTATACTTGGCCAATTACCTCACTCTTCCAAGCCGTCCCGGTCTCTGCTCCACCCCCCTCTGCCGATCTGGGGAGGGCTGCAGACTGCCACATACCTCTTCTGATACATGTGGAGTCACCAGCCGCCTCGTTTCACCTGACAGTGAGGAGTTTCACCATGGGGACGTAGCGCGTGGGAGGACCACGCTATTCCCCCCCAGTTCCCCCTCCCTCCCGAACAGGCGCCCCAACCGACCAGAGGAGGCGCTAGTGCAGCGACCATACCCACATCCAGCTTCCCACCGCAGACACGGCCAATTGTGTCTGGAGGGACGCCGACCAAGCCGGAGGTAACACGGGGATTCGAACCAGCGATCCCTGTGTTGGTAGGCAACGGAATAGACCTCTACGCTACCTGGACGCCCCAACAGATGTAAGTAAGTTATAATTCAGCCTGAAATTTCAGCTGACAAAAATAGCATCTGTTCTCTTGAAATTTCAAAATACAGCCAAAGTGCAATACTTTACGGAGACATTTTGTTTGTACATAAATCACAGTAAACCACAGACTGACCTCTGTCGCTGGAGAGGTTATAAGACGTTGGGAGAGGGAGTTCCTGTACCTGTATGGGGCAGAAAGGCCATGGCTGCAGCAGCGTGGCCGACGGCTCTCCTATGCGGTGGCTGGTCGTGGAGGCCTGTAGGTGGCGGTCTGGACAGCTTCCCCAGGGGCTCGTAAACGGCTTTGACCTGGCTGTCCTGAGTGGACAGGGGGTGGCAGGCGGAGTGGCTGAGCAGGACTGGCGTTGGCAGCGAGGCGGGAAAAAATACGTCACGGTGCTCCTTGGTGTATTTAGGAGTGGTCGGAGCATCGCCGGCAGACTGGGGAGACAAAGAAAGAGCAGTGGTAGTGAAGAGGTGCGCCTACCCTTTGGTATCCATCTGCAGTATGAGCCTATGCCCCGCACAGGTAGAACGCTGAGAAGTGCACATTCTCCTCCCCGGTGGTGGCTGAGTCATTCGCAGGGATCGGAGCCACAGGAACGGGATGAGTCGCAGTCGATAACACTGCACTTTTCACACAATATGCCATCACCAATATTAGTCTGTCAATGTGCCTGTGCACCCCCCAAGTGACCACAGGCTTGTGTGCCAGATGCCGGCTGGGGACTAAAACTCCGGACTGCACCGCATCCCTCTATGTCACTTTCCTGGGTGTCTTTTGAGGACCACTCCAAAGCACAAAAGCTGCACAAACAACCTGTGACAACAACAGCCGACAGCCACAGCCGCTGTCATAGCAACACAGAAGAACAGAGTCAAAGGAAATGAATACATTTTCTCCACAGCTTTTCCTTTTACAACGGAGGACTATTTAACCAGCCTTCTTTTAGTTATAGTACACGTAGGAAAAGTGGCCGATCGTAGAAGACGCAGCGCCAAATAAGAAGTAAATCCAGTATCTGTTGGTCAGCAGCATACTGATGGTAGGTTTATACTGCTAATATCACTAAGCAGACTAACCCAGACACATCTCGGAGCAAGTGCAAATGGCATTACTACATATGGCCCTACACATACAAGGATAGGGTGCTCTACCCAGCGACGGCGGCAAAATCAAACGTTAAAGCGAGTGTGTAACAGTTTTGCTAATGTTTTAAAAGGGCCCACAGACCCATACTGTAAGCTAAAGTCTACTACCGGCATGTTCAAGCTGACGAGTAGGTTTCAACAAATACGTTATCATCAGATAATCGGGCATTGCAAAGATCTCTTGCCATTTTTTCTTCTTCTCAGGCTCCCACTGTTGGGATTTCAAGTTAAATCATGCTCTCATTCTGAGCTGCGTATGATCAAGCTCCCCAAGGGACCCACGCACCGCACAGCACAGCACAGCACATTACAGACACTCAAAATATGTAGCACGGCCGTCCCAAACCTATGACAGCAACCATCCCCCTGCCCACCAGCCACCGGCATGCACACGCTTAACAAGGAGGCTGACCCAGCACTGATGATTCATTTCTCATACATTAAACATCACCGACAGATAGGTTTATGAGTGAGGTAGGCCCCGTGCACCAGGAGACGCTGTACCTGAGCACAGCGCAGCAGAGTCCATGCAGTCAGAAGGTTCCCCAAAGCATTTACTGTGTGGGGGAAACTGAGGTCCGAGCATCTGAACCAAACAGCAGAGCTCTGCAATTACTGAGATGGGGCTTCAAATCAGCTTATCTCTGCTTTCGATCTATGGTTTTGGTCATTTACCCCCAAACACAATAGAGGAGGACAGGCCAACCAAACATTTTAATTAAATTGCCTCCCTAACGAAGACTGTCAGTAGAGCTCCTCTGTGAAGCTCACCCGCCATGTTCTTCCATAAGTAAAGCTCCATTTTCCTCCATGGCTTAGCCCACCTATACAGCGAGCGACATGGGGGCGTCCCAGTGAAATGACTCCCACAGTCCTTTGAGGAAGCTCTACCACACCATGTCTTGAACAGGGAGGACAAAAACAAACAAATCGAAGAAAGGAAAACAGGATTTGTATCAGCGGAGTCTGATGAGTCACAGAATGACTCCAATGAGAAACAAAAACCGCAAGAGGGGGGACGGAGGGCTAGCGAAAACAAGAGAAAACAACTGCTGATTTTGAGGTGGAGCGCCGTCTACAGTTACGCCAAGATTGCTTGTCAACATTTGAAGGGGTGAGTAAGTCCGGGTGAGGTGGTTTATTGCGTTTTTCAAGCACAGGCAAAGACTCTTCCCCATCTCGGAAAACTCCGGGGTGACTGACTCCCATATCCTATTTCAAAGTGACGCTCGACGCGAAACCCAGAACAAAAGGGGGCGGAATATCACACAAAAGCATAAATGTGATAGACAGCAAAACCCTCTTTATGGAGACGTGTAATTCTTTTGGCTATCACGGATAACAGAACACAAACAACCACATGCGAGCAATTTATATTCTGCAAACAGACACCGGTGACCTAATTTACAAAGGGAAATATATTGTCAGCTCGGTTAGAAAATGCATCTGGAGCGTGTCAGGCTAAGGCTCCCGACCGCTATTCAAACACATCCGAGTACGCTCAAGACGGATTAGAGTCCAGTTTTTCCAAGCGACCACGACCCCCACTTTCACCTGGCGGACCAACGATGCAAATGTCCTGTCAAAGTCTAAAAAATAAAAGAAAACTTAAAACTCATTTCCTGTGACGGACTGGCGGCCTGCCCAGGGCGTCTCCCCGCCTGCTGCCCAGTGACCACTGGGATAGGCTCCAGCATCCCCCGCGACCCTGAGTAAGGATGAGCGGTTTGGATAACGGATGGATGAAACTAATTTCTGACCTACCTATTCAGTTGTTGTAGGTACATTTACAAGTAAATCCAAGAATCTTAGAACGAACGAACAAACAAACAAACAAACAAACATCCAGACATAATCTGGGTAGGTCTTTCATCTATACTGGGATTCTTTTGCTGAGAGGAAACATTTAAAAAAAAATATATATGCATAAATGAAATGTATATATAAATCAGAATTGATATTAAAAAGAGCATTAGAATACAAATAATAAAAGCAGAAAAGGGAATGGAAAAAAATGAGGTTAATTTTGCTCATAGCGAATTTTCACTAACATGAGGTTGAGGCAACATCACCGTGACAACAGGCCGTGGGCAGAGACCCTCCACGGCTCTGTGTGTGTGTGTGTGTGTGTGTGTGTGTCAGGGCGGGTTGGGGTGGTTGTCAGAAACTCCTACAGATGAGGCAGAGGACTACACGGACAATAGGGTGGTAAAGAGAACACCCTGGGATCACGATTACTGGTCAGAGTGGGGTTTTCTTCAGTGCAGTCAGATGTTTCCTTGTTCGGTGGATTCAGACACTTGACATATTCCCTTGCGAGCACATGTGGGTTGTCTTTCATGTACAAAAAGAAAAAGAAAAAATGCCCACACCGATGATCAGCTGCAACCCATAACAAGTTTGGCAAGTACTGAGTGAAGCCATAGACAACAACAGGATTCACACCTTGACTCGGCTATTTTCAGCACTGGTAGGTAGTAACAGGGAAGACTTGACTGGGAATTACCCTGCTACTCTATTTAGCATATTTTACAACAGATAACAATACCGCTGGCGGCACGGTGACGCAGTGGTTAGCACGGTCGCCTCACAGCAAGAAGGTCCTGGGTTCGAACCCCGGAGTTGTCCAACCTTGGGGGGTCGTCCCAGGTTGTCCTCTGTGTGGAGTTTGCATGTTCTCCCCGTGTCTGCGTGTGTTCCCTCCGGGTGCTCCGGTTTCCTCCCACAGTCCAAAGTCATGTAGGTCAGGTGAATCGGCCATACTAAATTGTCCCTAGGTGTGAATGTGTGTGTGTGTGTCAGCCCTGGGATGGACTAACGGCCTGTCCAGGGCGTCTCCCCTCCTGCCGCCCAATTACTGCTGGGATAGGCTCCAGCATCCCACCACCCTGAGTAGGGTAAGCGGCTTGGATAATGGATGGATGGATGGACAATACCTTCATTGACTTGTGTTATTGCAGTTGCAGACCACCAGATATTGTTCACCCTTGCTGGTCTTTTGCAAAATTTTTTTTTAAAATTTCTGATACCCCGTGCCTAATTAATTACATAGGTATGGGCAACACTAAAACCTTATTATCTCAAAAATAGCAATTTGGACGTGCCTTGACAGGCCCAGTTATTGTGGATGTTTACAAGTTCAAGTCGCACGACAGCATCTCACAGGGAGTTGCACCAGTGAGCTGTGTAGCAGAGGTACAGACTGTAGCTGTTAGTCGAGGCCACGTTGCATCACAGCATGCCCGGCTGGATTATAACCGCTGGCATATCGCCTTGCAGCCGCCCGGCCCGAGCGCCGTGTCAGGGCGGTGAATGAACCGCAGCTTGGATAATGGAATGGAACCATACCACCATGGTCACATCCCCTATTGATGATAGAATAGTAGCTTATGTCATTGTATGAATAGTATTCCGAGTTAAAGGGCAGCATCTAATTAAGTACAACATATGCAAGAGTCTGTATTAATATTTGGAATACCACATACAAAGGATTGACCTCAGGTGTCGGGGTAGCGTAGTGGTCTATTCCGTTGCCTACCAGCACGGGGATCGCCAGTTCAAATCCTCGTGTTTGGTGTCCCTACAGACACAATTGGCCGTGTCTGCGGGTGGGAAGCCAGATGTGGGTATGTTTCCTGGTCGCTGCATTAGTACCTCCTCTGATCAGTTGAGGCGCCTGTTCGGGGGGGAGGGGGAATAGCGTGATCCTCCCACGCACTACGTCCCCTTGGTGAAACTCCTCACTATCAGGTGAAAAGAAGTGGCTGGTGACTCCACATGTATCGGATGAGTCACGTGGTAGTCTGCAGCCCTCTCCGGATCGGCAGAGGGGAGCAGAGATCGGGACAGCTCGGAGAGTGGGGTAATTGGCCGGATACAATTGGGGAAAAAAGGGGGTGAAATCCCCCCCCCCCCTCCAAAAAAAAAAAAAGAAAAAAAAAAGAAGGGTTGACCTCATTGGGTCAGTTTGGCTCATTTTAGTCCCGGTTAAGTCAAATTTACAGGTAAGAATTCCAAATTGACTTCCAGACTTCTTACTGTCCAAACTTTCTGGAGGTGACAGCATTTTTCTTTGTGGCAGACCTCCCCCATTAAGTACATCAATCAAGCTAAAAAAAAAAAACCCCAGCAAGAATAATTTGACAGTACTTTCTGACCACGCCAAGTAGTTCCCCTGAGCTTTTGCTACCAATGGAGACATGCTATAGATCTCTTGTGCAAATGGCACCCAAATAAGGCAAACTGGAGCATGACGACAGGAAACCACCTGGCAAACATTACAGACAAGCCCTTCAGAAACGGCTCCAAACAAAGATGCAGTAAACCTTTAAATAACTGTCAGCTACATGGATATTTATACAACTTCGCCATGAGTTCGTTGTTCTCAAATTGCTATCTGGACTGCCAGTGACAATACTGACACTGCCTTTCTCTGTGTTATGCAGCAATGGACATTCTGTCCATAATCCCAGTTGAAACCAGTCCAGGCAATAGAAATTCAGCACAAAGAAAATTAAAAATACTAAAAATTCCATTCCATTATCCAAGCCGCATATCCAAATTGGGGTCGCGGGATGCTGGAGCCTATCCCAGCAGTCACTGGGCAGCAGGCGGGGAGACACCCTGGACAGGCCGCCAGTCCATCTGAGTAAAAATACTAAAAAAAGAAGAAAAAAGAAAAAGAAAAGAAAAGCTATCCTTTTTAAACTTTCAGCTATTGCAATCAACAACAACCTAGCAGTTATTCCTTTTCTAGAAAGAATGAATATCACTGCTTCCTCAGTTTGGACAAAAGGCTGAGTAAATATAACAGAAATAATGTAACGGTAAAGCTTGAACAAGCGCTCCTGTTGCCGATCGCGCCCACGAGACCCAAAACTGAAGTTCAGTTTCCTCCGTGGGTCATTTCCACCTACACAAACCACACGTCCTTTGAATGGCTTTGTCTCAGAGCCGAGCTCTATGGGAGGGAAGGCCTGGCTGTGGGAGCCTTTTCTGGTCAGATGAAGAAACAGACAAGGCTATCTGGGGTAATATGGGGTCAATTTTGCCATCTGCTGCTCAACTGCTGGCACTCCATTAAACCCCTCCTCAACAAGCGTAGAATGGAAACTTGCGGGGGACCTTTAGATTTATTTTTGCACTACACTGCAGTGCAACGCTGTGGTGTGCAATCGATCATGCCACTACGCGGGCACACTTGCATGTGTAGTTAAGTAAAGTGTAAAGGCACCGATAGCAAAGAAAGAGACGGCAAGCGTGTTGACTTTTTGTCTTGTTACCTGTCTTTGCGCAGATGTCGCCAACTGGATCTGGCAGAACTTCACAGCTTGGTCAAGGGCCACATCCTCGTCAACCTGAGAGACCGGAGAACAGGCAAGGTGCAGACATTAGGGCAAAACAGGGCAGAACAGTGGACACTCACTATATTCCTGTACAACTAGAGAAATACTATAGGAGAGAGGTGTAAAAACCAGGTCCAGAAAGTAAAACTCCAAACCATGTATTTGGCTCCAATCATGCACTACACCAGCAGATTCTAGCCAACGCTACTCCTCAACTAGGTAGGGAAAACTACTTAATGAAACCAGCTGGTTTAGTAACATGGTTGGAGCAAATACACAGTTTGGACATTTACTTTCTGGACCCAGTTTTTACACCTCTGCTATAAGACAGTGCAACAACAATTGTCGTTCCAAGTGTTCAAGTATGTCACTATGTCTGTACACCAGTACCACCAAGACATAATCCTGTCATTTCTGTGTCAAAGCCACTAGGATCTCTTTTAAGCTGCTGAGTGTGATGGTAGCACCACACAGCACTGCTCTCACTAGGCTATGCTGTGGTGATTAGTGGCAGTGTTGGTTGTGTGTGGGAGTCAGGCAGCTACCAGAGAGGACCACATTCCAAGTAGAACTGATGTTCACAGGCATATTTTCGCTGCAGTAAGTAAGCACTTGTTTTTAGCCTGTCTCGTATTTGGGAAAAGGTGCAAAAAAGGGGTGTAGAACAAGAGGGTAGTGATGGTCGGGGACTGAGGGTGGCAGTGCTGAGGTAGAACGCCTCGCCCCAGCTTCTCACAAGTCTACTCAGAGAGTTTAGTTGGCTAACGCCAGCACGTCACCTTTCTACTCGTCCTTTGTTTTTTGAATAAATTTATTTCTAGTTTTTCCCCTTATCCCACCCGATTAACCCAATGGCATATGGCCGGAACTCTTGTCGAATAACTCCCCTGGCTCACGTTTCCACAGGGAGGAGATAGTCGTAACACCAGCTTCCTTCAAACTCGTGTCGGCTGCGCTCACTATTTTACACGCTGAAGCCTCGCATGGATTGCATCGCCTTCAGGCCGTGAAGGAGACGTAGGGAGAATGCTTTCGGTTGCTTGGGTGCAGGCGCCCGGATGGGCCAGAGGGGTCGCTGGAGAACGATGAGTCCCCGAACACTACACCGATCTACACCCACTATCCCTCGGGTAAGGGTGGCCTAATGAATGCCGTACCCCATGGACGTTCTGGCTGTGACCGGTTACGGCGAGTCTGGGATACGAACCTCCCAGCTGCATGACGAGCGGATTGCAAGAACGGCGGTTTATTCCGCTCGGCCACCAGAGCGGCCTCGTCCTTTGTTACTGGTCTAATACGCTGGACCCCATGTGGACCACCTCCATCACATGGGTCTCACCGTCTCTTTGATGCCCCCATCTCAAGCAGGCATTTCAGATGGGGTTCATCTTAAGGTGAGTCTTCCTCCGCATGCAAGGGAAAACCTTGTGATTTTCTCCCTCGAAGTGGCTGTGCGATATCTCATCTTTTGTTGAATTTATCACAAGGTCAACGATCAATAAACATGTTTTCAACTTGAAAAAATGTAGAAAAATGGTTTGCTACCCCCTTTAAACAGCCTGCTGTATGCAAAGGTTAAGGTCTCCTATAGTGTTTTACAATCCACGCAACAGTCAAATGGACTGAACGTGGCTTCAATGTAATACACCGAAGTCGGACCTCCACTTGGCATGCTCTCACGCAGGAAAATTCCAACCATTTGGCAGCGGCGAGTTTAATCTCACATGACTAAAATCAATGTTTGAATGCAGCTGGTTTTAAGAAAACACCTCTTTCATATGCTTTTAAATAAAGTCATTAAATTAAGCCTGCAGAAAAGTCACAGGACACGTTTGGTCAATTTGCAATGTGTTTTGGGTGGACTGCAGCCCTTTTATAAAACAGCTTGGCTCTAGATAACTGGTGACTGAGAACGGCGTTGAGACGCTGCAGTCGGGTTGGAGTAAAAGATGCCTCGGTGAGGACTTGACGAGCAGCTGGGCCTTTCAGAGTTGGTGGAGGGGCTGCTGCGGTTTCACTGACAGCGAGAGTTTGACAACACCCCAGAGCTGTCGTGTGAGCACATTCTGAGGCAATGGATTGAGCTGTGAGAATGTGGAAGGGAGGACTATTGGCATTGTGATGCACGGCTGAGCCTCTGCATGGGCTCAGACTGGAGCAGTTTTTATCCTTCAAGCTGAACACACTTCCTGATGGGAGTAAATGCTCTGTCTGCCTTTAGACCATAAGCTTTGGAGGGACTTAAAAAGATTAGTACCATAGAGCAATTGGAACAGGGGGGGGGGGAAACCCCCACATTGAATTATACATGCTTTCTGTTCAAAACTGACAAAAACTTTCTCTGCCAACCCCATAGCAAGGTGCCAAGGCATACATCGGAATTGTAAATCCATGCAGCTATGCTACACGGCATGTCCTAAAGAAACGGAAACTGACAGAAGTGTTAGCCAGCCATCTGCAGTTTAGGACAGAGGGTGCCCCGGCAGAAGATCCCCTGGGCAAACAGCTAGACAGATTAACTGTATAACTGACTCATTGACAGAAAATTGCTATGCAAAACATGCAGGCTAATTTTTCGCCAGAATGTAGCTACGAAATGTGTTCTCCTATTGTCAACTCTTCAAGTAAAAAGGAAAAACTCGCTATGATAGGGGAAAAAAGATGCTCAACGGGTAAAGAAGTGGACTAACTCCTCTGTTTCTCCTCTCGTCTAATTATGATTGTATGCTCATGTGAAATAATAATTTTTTACAAAAAGCATCTCCAAAATAGCCACAGAAAAGGAGGTAAAAGTTGTCCTCCAGCAGGAAATACCCATTCATCTTTTTGAATTTACAAGTTTAGGCACCAGAGGTCTTGACCTCTGATTTCCTGTGTGAGTGCTGCTTTTTTCCTCCCACTTTTCTTATCTCTCCTCTGCTGCCTAGACGTTGAGGCTCGTGGGCCGTTACTATGGTGAATCCACCAGCCCACTGCAGCAACAGTTGAAGGGAAGCGATAGGACATGCATTTTTTCCACTTCAGATCGGTGGCAACAGTCAGGAACGAAACAATACGCTGTAGTTCTTGTCGTTTGAATTCATTAAAATTGCTGCTGAATTATAATATCCTAAGAGTTTAGGTCGCTACTAAGCTTCACCAGCGGGGACAACAGAATTTTAAGCTCTGTGATTGGATGTTTCTTAAATCCAATACACACTGAGATTCATAGTTGACATATGTACAGTCTTGTACCTTTGACTTTTTTTACCCCAGAAACTAGAAAATTTTCAGCACAATTGCTAATTGTTATACTGACGATTCAACCGGGAAGGTTTCATGACCATCCAACCGTTAGAGATGCTCCAATGGCCAGTCATGTGACCTTGTCTATGGGAAAAACAAATGGGATTTTTTTTCTTCTGGAAACTAAGACCCTCTGATATAACTCCACCCAGTTCTCCACTCTATTGTGCCTTGGCAGACCACAGTGAGCCAAGTGAAATATGTGGGCCGGCTACGCATCGCTAAGAAACTACTGCCCCCTTAACAACATCATAAGTACTACAACATCACTTTAGTGTAACCTCCAGATAGAGAAATGAGAAAACAAAGCTCATCCCTGTTCACAGTTGAAGTGTTACACAATAGGTATGAAACATACTGAGTCACTGATACAAGAGGTTAATGGTTTCATGGATAGTGATGCTGCAGTCCCGCCTCTGCATTCTATCAAAGGCACTCAAACATGCTTAAAACACCAGATGACAACACTGAAAGGAAAACAAAATTATGAAAGTATTATGAATAGGACAAAATAAAATACATTTCATAGTACCTGGCTGCAGACTGACTGTCTCTCTGACTGCACTGACTCATTTTTACTTTGTGGTAGGATCACTGCTAAAGCATCAACTGGACTAGGGAATTTCAGTTTCAGTTTCAAGGAGACAAAAATTGCTCACATAGACATTAACGCATATTCGGTGTGCAAGTGCAAAACAAAATGACAAGAAATGACAAGAAGTTGTGACTCGACCTGCAACAGCCATCATGTTTTAAGGCCGTAGCAATGTTGACACAGCCAAAAGCAAATCAGGGAACAGGTCTGAGTGATTTTCCCACTTCAGAAATTGTTCCTTGCCAAAGCCATTAACATTGATTCTTTATTTCTTCCAATGTCTTCTACTTTTGCTTAGATCTATATTTGAGCAAGGATCATCTGTGATCCGAGTTGTTCTCATTAGGGTCCTTGCAGACCATGTAATAAACACAACGGATCATTGTACTGCAGGTTCTGGGACATGAGACAGCAGTTCAATGATGGAAAGAGAAAGCACAGAGTGGAGCTACTTCAAATAACTCTGCCCCTCCAAAATGGACTGAAGCTGTCATACAGGCCTTTCGAACCTTTGGAAGACACACATTTTCTTGTACAAGCAAAGCCACCTGGGAAAACTTGCACTCAGGAGTCTTGTGGGGATAGAGTTTGGGAGGCTCTTGCAGAGTTCCTGCTACTCTCAAAAATTATGCCCACATTAGGCCAAAAAATCATATCGAAAGTATCTCTGAGTTCACAGCTCTGTGTAAACAGTTACAGTGATGCAGAGAGACTGTCTTTTCTCTGAGAAATAACAAAATCATACTTTATGGGCTTGCTGTGCACCAGTGGGTGATAATTGTGGGAGGCAGAGAAAGTCCCAGGTCTCCATTGGGGCTTATGTTACTAGTGACATTCAGAGAATGGCCTCTCTGTATCCATTTCCTTTTAGATGTGCTCATATCAAGCACACATCGCTCTACAGAGTAATTCTACAATTATGATAGAAGAGATTGTATTTTCAGCACTAAGTAGCTCTGTCTGTGAGTACACGATCAAGTGTCTACATCGTCATTGGATGTAACTCCACAGCCACCAAAAAGATTCTGAAGAGATGTACCTGTTTTATGAGCATGTAGGTCTCTGACATGATCTTCTCAATGCGGCCCAGGTCATAGGTCATGACCTTCTGACCTTGCTGCCACACCCTGTATGCATCCAGCAGGAGGGTTTTTCCAGACTCCACATCCTCAAGAAGTTTCCTCTTTCTGTTGGGTCTTTTCAATAAACCCTGATCAGTCTCGTTGGCTACCACCATGCTCTTGGTAGGTGGGGTCTGGAGCTGCTGCCTGGAGCTGATACTTAAGTCCTCCAGAGACAGCTCTGCTGTCCGGCTGCACTCGGCCACTTTCTCCCCAGACTCAATTATAGTCCTAGGAGCCTCAAGCACTGCTTGGCCGCCCAAAGAATCTGCAGTGGAAGAGGGCTTCCTCCAATGGCCAGTGTCCAGCTCCATGGGCTCTTCTGACCCTTCTCTGGGCATGTCATTCCCAGCAGCCCCAACCTTTCTAGACTGTAACTCTTGAGGCTTATCTTCCTTGTCTGTGACCTGTGGGGCCTGGACAAGTTGTGGCTGGGAGACCTCCCTGGGCTCTGTGTCAGGTGCTGGGGTCCAGGTGCCCTCGATGAACCCGGGCTTCTTAGGCAGAGAATGTTTGCTGTCCTCTGCATTAGGCCTGTTGGATGTGTCTGTTGTGGTCATCTCCCCCATGGAGGGCACAGATGCTTTGGAAGGCTGATCAGACACCTAAAACAGAACAGAGGCTGTCAAAACTCAATGTGGATGCATGCCGAAAAACTAAAACAAGAGCTGCTCTCAGAATGTGTACACTTCCTCACCCCAGTGAGTCTGTCCAGATTGTCCTCCAGGACTTTTACAGTTAGGAAAAACGCTCTCTTGGCCAAAACCTGGCGATCCACATCCCGTAAATACTTCCTTTAAGGCGAGGGAGAGAAAGTGAGAGCACGCGAGAGTGAGAGACAGAAAAAAACAAAGATTATTTATAACTTAAAAACAGTTCATAACAAAAACCTGTTTAAGGGGCTAGGCCTTACTTTCCCTGGTCAGGGGTTCTCTGGAGCATGAAAGAGACTTTCAGCAGTGTGTCGTGGTCCTTGAGCTGAGACAGCACCTCCAGTAAGAGAACGATGGATCGGTTCATATGAGATGCAAAACTGCCAGGGCGATCAATTTCATCCACTGGAATACGCCAGATGCCCTGGAGATGGATGAATAGTACAAGAAACTAAGAGGTGAGAAGGAAATTAGTTTACTTTTGCTGTGCCTAAAGCTTTCAAACTCAAAACACACCATTTCAAAATGAAATGACATTAAAATGGAATGACATGCTTTTGTGTGGCCTTGACTTTAATTTACCTTGAGCTCCTTTTGAAAACATGTCTCAGAATCAAATCACAATCCAACAGATATATTAACCTCGGTGGATGAGGTGACTGAACGGGATCACAATAGGCCAAACCCTAACTGATTCAGTGCAACTGGTTGTTTCTGTTTTACATGGACAAACTGAAAAATTATAAATGTTTTTATTTTTATAGCCTGTGCACCACAGTGCGTTTTGGAAACAATGCAGAGTGCAGCACATGAGGAAACAATTAACAGGAAGACATGGAAAAATCAAAAGGGAGAGAAAGGAGAGGAGAAGGCCAGAGGAATTAATGTGAGCTGAAAACATGGCATTCGTGGGAGGAAAGCCCTAATAAGGGGATGGAAAGACTTGCTGTCGGAGAGATCCTGTGGACTGGCTGGCCATTGTGTTTGTGTGTGTTTGGGCATGTGCGGCATATGTGCATGGTGTGTGATGGTGTCTGTGTGTGGGGTTGGGGAGGTTCTCGCTCTGCGTAGACACCCTAGGCAGCCTCATTAGTGCCCTGCTCTGTCTGGCTTCATCAAACCATTAGGAATAACCAAGTACATCAGAAAATGCCTGTGGGCCTGCTACTTTTTCATCCACGCGACGCAACACAACGACAAATTCACTGCCGACAAAGGCAGACCTCATTTGCGGAAAGAATGATAAGCTGTTTTCGTGGCAGCCGAATTAACCTGTCCCAGTGTGCACACGTCCTCTCAGCGGGGTGAGCTAGGTCAGGTTCGGTGCTCTGAAGCAAGCAAATGTGAATGCAGAGGGTGGTCAAGGCTACATTTAGTGCAGTAATGAAGCATTTAGCACAGAGCACAGCTTCTGGCATCAGACGTGTGTGAGGCAGAGCAAAAGAAAACCCTGTGTGGATAGAATAGAACAAATGAGGTGACTTAATCGGCAAACGCAGCCCCAAGGGGCCTTGTCACCTTCTTAACAGACAGCTCCAGATTGTCAGATGACATTTTCATATCCATTGGTGAGGAGCCATTCAGGAGAGCAAGGCTAAAAGGAATCTGTCAAATCAATTCACGTTCCAGAGGTTGAACTGAAGGGGGTCCTGCTTTTTCTTTTACAGTAATAAATTCAGGAATGTGATTTGTGGTTTTTTTTCTTTTATTTCAGATTTTGTCATCTCCCATTGCATTTCTAATGAGAGAAAATACTTCTTTTTTGGTTTTTTGCTCCTGCACACTTCCCTGAACAATAATTCAGCACTGTGCATCTCTTACTCAGTAAGTTAATTGATATTTTTAATGACCAGGGTGATGGCAAACTTATTCAGGTTAGTTTCAAATTTCACAGCTAAAATCATCTAGGACTCAACTATAACATGGATTCCAAGGCCTGGGTTCAAGAGAGATAATTCATAATTAAATGATGCAACCATGCAAAGTTTGGGAAGGTTTTACCTTTTCAATGCACAGATTACCAAAAGCCTCCGACAGAAGCAGGACAAGTATGGCAACGGGGGTGGGCTACATTCACTTAGATAAACAGCTCTACATCAGCGGAGAATCATCCAACCACAGCAAATCTGTTTAGGGAGTGCAGAGCCATAGCTCTGTACAGATTACGCTGCTGCACAACAGATAAAACAGATTTGTAAGACTTTGCCAGCAATGATTTTAAGCATCTTTTTCATGTAAAGGAAAATATGACCACAGGTTGATATTTGCAGCAACAGCCGTGTCCCTAACATGTGGCTGATGCATGAGTCAAAATCAAACACAAATTGAGATGCATTGTAGCGGAGGGAGTAACAAGGGATGAATTTAGGGCAAGAGGACCCTTGAGGGAAACAAAAATCGCTTTTTCACCAAATAATTTGCTGGCTCATGGAGAAGTATTTCAATTTGGCTACAGGTGATGAAAAGAGAAATTCCATTGAAAACAATTTCTAAATTTTCACCTAATCAAGCATTTCAAATGGCAACATATTTGACTGACTGTTGTAGCGTAGCAAGAAATCATTTGTGCTAATCTCGTGCTCCAGCAGCCTTTTCTTCAAGAAAAAAAAGGGAAAGGGAGAGCAGAAGAGCAGAGCAGAGAAGAGGAGGAAGAGTGTTAGACAGCCAAATGAACAGGAAAGGGATCCTCCCCTCTAGTTCCCTAGGTAAAACAAAACGGCATCTAGCAGGGATGTCCTCAGCCTGCTGTCTTGTTTATCTCTACAGTCTCTCCTCAGTATATTGTTGATGACAGGATAGGGATGGGCATCAAACCCCCTCCATGATGCAACTTATTAACTGTGGGAAACTGGATAACATAAGGTAATTGATAAGGCTTCTTGTGGCCACCAACAGTGACAAATGCTGCCAAAACAGTGCGGCTTTCTGATCAAATGTCTAACCCAATGCAAAAATAATAAAAAAGTAAATTAAGTTCCTTTACTGAGACATGTGCCTCAACTCTTATCAGGCGGTTTCCCATGAGCATAAATAAGGGCTGAGAAATGATTAGAGCTCAGATAAGATCACATATATTTGTTTTTTGCCACGTCAACCATGGCAGAAATGTGACTGTCCAATCTATAGTTTAAAATGACTGGTAAATCCCTAAATCCTTCAGCCAATATCACCATTAACAGCCAACAAGGATTTTGTTATGGACAAGATTTTTGGAAATTAACCTCCTATGATAACCATGTACACGCCTATGTGCCTGGAAGAGCAGATACATATCCAAGTTTATCTGTGTCGTTCTGCTATATTTATTTTCCAGTCTGCTAAAAAATGAATAATCATCTTCCCTCACCATGTTGACCTCAGCTTGTAAGTGCACAGTGTACTTATATCACCTCAGGCACAGACAGGCGCTTCATGACTGATTCTATCAAGCCACAAAACTCACAATACAGGAAACTGCCTCTACTACTGCAGTTTGTTTTCCGGGTGTGATTGGTCCATCACCGTGCAACACCACCAGCCCGAGCCTATGAATTGGGAAATCAAGAGAGCCAGGCAGAGTGAAAACCAATCCGTGTCGCCGACACAACGCATTCCTCTGGACATCCTCAGACCGAGCAGTATGCCTATGCTCTTAGCACGACACTAAGTACACCACCTCTGCAAACAGCAATGGAACTCCACTCCCAGAGACTGGTTAAAATGATCTCCGGTGCCTTTCTGTAAAAAGCCTGTGGGGAAAGAGAGAAAGCGCAACTCACCATCACCAAGGAAAGCTACTCCACTGGCGCCTGGTGTTAGTATTCTTTTGGACAGTTTCCCGCTGGCTGTAGCAGCACCAACTACCCTGGCAGCACCCCCACCCAGAGAGCAGCTCACGCTCAGATAGCGTGGGGTGGGCTGCATTTGGGCGCTGAGGCTGCGAGAGCTGCAGGAGAGAGAAGGAGGGGAGAACAGCTGTACACAACAGAGCAGGAGGACAAGGAGGAGTAGAGGATGGCAGCGGCCTTAACAAGAGGAGAACCAATGCCGGCGTCAGGGCCTGTGGGCTCAATGTGCCACTGAAAGACGAGCAGACTCGTTCCTCTCCCGCTTTCAAATCCTGCCATCTCAAAACAAAACACCCACACACTCCCTCCTCACTCTTCCCTGACCCCAGCCTGCTTGAGTTATTTTCCCCTCCTCCTCCCTTTTCCCTCTTACTATGCACACCATACAGCCAATCCCTCTAGCTCCTTGCTAGCCAATCAACAGCGCGAAGTATAACTCCCGCCCATTGGTGCACACCCACACAATACATACACAAACAGATGAGTGAGAGAGAGAGAGAGAGCAATGGGAAAAGAGAACATGAGCGCAAGAGAGGAGTAGAACGAAAAAGAGCCAGAGGGAGGGGTAGAGCACGATCACCCTCAAGACAGAGAGCAACAGGAAAGGAACACAAGAAGACGAACTGGTTCAAAAATGGCCCCAAAGCAATGAGATAAAAGGTACAGGAATGCTGAGAGAGGATGAAATAAAAAGAAAATATTTTTAAAAATGGGTGGGTGGGTGGGTGGGCATGTTTTTCTATGCAAAAGCAACCCAAGAAGCTAAAGAACTGGGCAGAAGATGAAGAGTGCAGCCTGGGAAGGCATGATAGTGCTGCACACAAGTACAAGTATTTCCTCAGCTGACAGTGCCAACAACAGCTCTCACCTTCTTCCTTTCGTCTCTTTCATCGCTGGTTGTGTCTCTCCGGCTGGTCACCACAAACATACTAAGCAAACAGACCTTGTTTTTCCTGCTTCCTGTAATTTGAATGCGGAAAAAAAAAAACCCGGTAGAAAGATATAGAGCTCACCACAGCTGAAGGTACAGCGTTACAGTGGGGATCATACTGGTGAGTGGAGTAAACCTCCGAGATGCAAATCAAAATATACTTATTCAATTCAACACATGCACTCATCTGGCTCAACACTCCTCCCCTAAACCAAAACCAAAGTTCTCAAGCAGAGCTCCACCTACAGTTCACTGCATAGTTGAATACACAAAATGAGTCATACAGCAAAATGATGCAGGCAATGCAATGGTATCATCAATCTCCAAAAACACACAACACGCTAAGCTAAATTGATACAATGCGACAATGAAGCCTACCTACAAGCCAAGTTACATTCAAGTTGTCAAAGCCAACATGAAAGCTCCCCCTTTAGGAGACGGCAACAGCACAAATCCAGTTGTCTGAAATATTGTTTGTCTGCAATGTAGAAACAAGGACTTTGATTTTTTTTCCCAGGAGGTTGGAGGAGTGTGAATGTGTGAGTGGGTGGAGGAATATGTGCAGGTTTTGTTTTTGTTGTTTTTGGTGGGGGGGGGGGGATGTCTGAACAAGCATACTGTGACGCTGCAGGATCTGACAGCAGAGAACAGAAGTCTTTGTGCAGCCACACGGTCCATACCTGCCATGACAAGTATTATGCCCGATAATACAACCAAATACTATGAACTCCAGCCTTGCTGTCCTGTTTTTTCCTGACATTATTAACGTTGACCAAACATACTCTTTTAAAGAAACAGCTAGAGAAAGCAACCACGGCCTTGAATTTAGTCCTCCAGCACTTCTTTCTGGTCATAGATCACCACGACTTTGATTACAGGAAATAATAGGTCCAATCCAACAGCTGTGAATTAATCTAGCTGAGTGCAGTGTGCTGGCCTTCCTAAAAAGTAGTTGCCTTGAAGGCTAACGGTGATGAATTATGCAACACACTCTCAACTGATCTGGAGTGCTTCAGAACAGCAGTATATAGGTTACTTTATGTAGCCCTAGTTGATACAACCCAGGCAGAGCAAGAGGGAAAGTAGGGCGTCACGACCCACATAAGGAAATGGAGTATACACTAACAGGCCTATATGGAAGACTGCTCTCTTTAACATCCAGGATCCACACAACCCCTCACATATCCAAGTATGAGTGTTGTGCAAGCTCCCATTCACTCACAGCAAGATGTCTGTGATGTCTACCTAGAGCTGGACAATATGGAAAATATTATCATGATCATTAGCCTGGAGGTGTTCGGCTGCGCTCACGCTTGTGTGTGTCTGTCCATGGCAAATCTCGCAAACTACTGGACCGATCAGCCACATTTCTTGTGCAGTTATGAGTATATGATGAAGAACTTCTCATGGTTGCGGTGACTCAAAACCTGAAAAACGCCGTCATTGCCCGATCCAAGTCAACCCTGTGCATGCGCGACTCACATCTACTGTTGAGTCAGATCAGGTAGTCACAGTGTCAAACCCCAAACATTATGGCCTTGTTCAGACTGTCCGTGCTGTTATTTGTAAGTGATCAGATCGGATTTGTGTGTCTAGACATCACCAACCTATCTGCATGGGTTGTTGTACTAATGACGTACGCGTGAATAATTAATTACCTGCACCGCTAATGTGGTTTACCAATGCGGAAGTATGAGAAATGGAGATCCATCAGCTAGCCCTCCAAACAACCATGCTGTCAAGTCTCAGTGCAGAACTCCTCCGTCGCGTCAGACAAACTGGGTGACAGAGGAGGCTGGTATACACTGCGATGTTCCATGCTGGAGTCATGGCAGGCTCCACTGTGCTGCGAGAGGTGCATAGTGCGAGACCGTTTTGAAATCTGATTTGAGCAGCCAGGCCATCTTGACTGAGACGCATCTGTAGAAATCCGATTGGAATCGCATCTCAAACCACCTCCAATTGTGGTTTAGATCCAATTTGCAAAAATCGTACTTCATGTATTTTTTTTACATTTTTTTGCTGCCCAGACTTTCTAAGATCATTCATTCATTATCAAAGCCGCTTATCCCTACCGGGGTCACGGGACGCTTGAGCCTATCCCAGCCAGTCTGAATACAATCTGGATATGCCAAAAAAACGGTTTTGGGCTGGCAGTCTGAACAAGGTGCATGTATTCGAGTATGAGTCTTGAAAGCAAACGAGAAGCCGATTGTACTTTGCAAGCCAGCAAATCATTAACTGCTCATCCCAGCACAGGAGAACTGGAGGAACGCTGGATGAACCAAAAATAATTCACCTCGCCGTCACACGGAAGTGCCATAGTCTCCAGTGTTAAAACTCCGCAATAAAAATACCATTTCAAGAGTAGATAAAGTAGTACATCATCTCAGCAGCTACAATAAAACACTTCCCATGGCTATGTTTTCTCACCATTGTTTTATGAATGAAAGTCAATCAGAAGAGCAGCCATTCGTCTTAATTTTATATCCCGAAAACCGCGACGATTAAACACATTTGAAGCCTTCTTACTGTCATTTTAGTGCTTTAGAATGAATGAAAGTCAATAACCAAGGCAGCCATTTGCCTTCATTCATTTTTTAACAAGGGATTTGAAATTATGATAGCCCGATCTCTGACATTTCATGTCAGACTTAGTAGCTTTCGCACGAGGGTCTATCTAGGAGGCTGTGCATCCACAGACCGACAGGCAAAACTTTTTTATTAGGTAGATTGTTTAGCTTGAGCGCTGCATATTGTAGTGAATTTAGGGGACAGCCGGGAAGTGCTGCAGCCGGGACGTGAACCCGGGTCTCCCGCACCACCGGTGACTACGTTAACCAGTTGACTAAAGGGTCCGACCCATTAGCCAAGGGCTAGTGAGTCTATTCATCCATGGTCATTACACTACCCCCTCCTTCGGAAAGCGCATCCCCGCACTTCAGCATATCAGCTCCCTCACGCCCCTGGGCGCATGCGCTTCCGATGGCCTCACGGTCTCACCATCCCACTTCTGACACAAATATAGCAAATTCAGGGGGCAGCCGGGAACCGCTACAGCCAGAACATGAACCCGGGTCTCCCACACCACGGACAACTACATTAACTAGTCGACTAAAGGGTCCGAACCTTTAGTCGACTGGTCAACGTAGCCGGGAAACTAGTTTTCAAATAACACTCCCTCAAACACTTCAGACCTCATTTTATGAGAAATTTTAGGTGACAGATTCTCATTATAGCTAATTTAGACAACAAAATTGTGTATCACTATATGACAATATCCGAATTTCATCCCAATACAATACTGTTGAAGGATGACAGATGTCAATATTGAATTGTTGCCTGGCCCTATGCCCAGCATTAGGCAGATAACGTCCACCTCACATTGGCAAGGGCTTACTGACCAAGATCCTGTGACAATCCAACATCTGTACCATATCCAGGTAGGTTTGACTAGCCTGGATCACTGAGGTTGAAAAAAAAAGAAAGAAGAAGCCTTACTTGTAGGTTATTGGTTCAAATTCTGGGCTAGGAGGTCAGCCCTTGGCAGGGAAAATGCATTAAAAACACTTTCTAGCTATTAATGACTAATGTAAAGTGTCCCTAAGTAAGGCACTAAATCCCTGATTGCTTTCGTGATGCTTCTTGGACTGTCTTCCAATCCAGAGATATCTGAGCACTTATGCCCATCTCTTCTAAATAGCTAAATAATCCAAATTGTCCCCCTTCTCGTAACAGTCTTCCACAACCTCCAAACACAAAATTTTAACCTATACTCTACATTTGACATTTTTATGCTACCGTAGTTATCATAGTTTGTGGTTAGTTTGTGGCTATGGATGCTGGTCTTCTACACACAAATCTTTATCAACACATTTCCAGGAGGCCTGCTAATCTTCCATAGAAAAATAAAAGCTTTAAAAAGGCAACAACTGCTCTGCCATCTAATAACCCTTTAGTTGGTGTTGACAGAATATTTTCAATTATCACTCCTCATTCCCAGAATAGTGTGTTAATATTAAATAGTTTGTGGATTGCCCAATGAGAGCAAGAGAGAGCAAGAGAGAGAGATTGAGATTGGTTTGAAGGGAACAGTAAATCTCCAACAGTTGGTGTGGCAGGGCAGCAGGTTTGCCTCCAGAAGGGGGCTCTGTGAGAACCCATTGGGAGGCCAGAGCTCTGCTGAGCTCTTCGCCAGCTTAGACCTGGATCCCACACATCTTACCTTCAGTCTGCTTCCAAAACTGTCCTGGAGTCAGCTTCAGACTCCAAAGCCTATACTCCTCATATGTGAACACATTCAAAATAAGTCCCAAGATATGGGGTCCCTACACACTATGAAATTCCGCCTGTTTTATTTGGTCCGTAACAAAA
Organism: Lampris incognitus; assembly: GCF_029633865.1. Lineage (NCBI taxonomy): Eukaryota > Metazoa > Chordata > Actinopteri > Lampriformes > Lampridae > Lampris > Lampris incognitus. Next base: position 143,183,280 of record NC_079211.1, read on the forward strand.
AGGAGATCATTTAGGCTTTGACAAATAAATGAAATGGGGATGACAGCGGCAAAATGCAAACTAATTTTTTCATTCATTGAAATAGATATCTGCAACATCGGCCTCCGTGGGGATTTCATTCAAGTAACTGTGAGAAGAGGTAACTGTCAGATGTGTGGAACAGAGAAGGACAAATCCACACACAAATCACCACCCATAGTTCTTTCCAGATACTGTAATTTTGGGTGGCAGACAACAATCAACTACTCCCACGTGCCTCTGAATGGAGGCACGTGGGGGGAGTGTCTGCATTTATCAATCCACAAGCGGTTGCAATGGATTCCTGTGAATTATTTGTGTCAAATGATAAATATGGGGTGCTCAGGTGGCACAGCAAACACATATGCTTACATCCCAATGTTGAGGTTCACAATATAAACCCCAGTTTTACCTCTGGCTCAGCCAGATGTTGCAGGAGGCATAATTGGTAGTGCTCCTGGGTGGGGAGATGGTAATATGTTCCATCATTGCAACTAGTGACTCCTACAGGTGATGGGGTGCCTATACCATTGCGGGTGGATCTGGGGGGGAATACTGTGAGTCTCTGTACGTGTTATGTTTACCAGGAGAGACCAGCTGCTGGCAGGTGAAAAGAAGCAGTCACCTGTATTAGGGGGACACACGTGGAAGTCGCTAACCACTGTAAAGGTCATGCAGTGGTAGGTAGGGCCTTGGCACAATATGTAATGGACAAGCCAAATTGGAATGAAGAGGGGAGGGGGAAAAAAAGAAAAAAGAAAAAGATAAACATCACTTTGTGAGTCAGTGGCAAGTGAACCCGCTGCCAGCTAACAGTCCCTCACTCACCTCATTCTCCCTCCTGACTGGGGAGGAAGTCTCCAAACTTCTGCTGGACTCTCATCCCACTACCTGTCCCTTGGACCCGATACCATCCAACCTCCTACAGACCATTTCCCCTGCAGTTAACCCCACAGTCACACACATCATCAAATCCTCACTTACAACGGGTGTGTTCCCCACAGCATTTAAGCAAGCTCCGGTCACCCCGCTGCTCAAAAAACCTACACTCAACCCAGCCCAGGTTGAAAACTACAGACCAGTTTCACTCCTACCCTTGCTTTCAAAAATACTTTAGCAAATGGTCTTTAACCTAGTCTCTGAATTCCTTTCTGAGAACAATCTGTATGATCTGTATCAGTCTGGCTTTAAGCGGGGTCACTCTGCCGAGACTGCACTCCTGTCAGTAATAGAATCACTGTGTTTGGCTAGAGCTGCTGGTCAGTCCTCAGCTTTATTGACGCTAGATCTGTCAGCTGCCTTTAACACGGTTAACCACCAAATCCTCCTCTCCACACTCGATAAGTGTTTTTTTTTTTTTACATGGTGATGCTGGTCGCGTGGCATCTGGACACTGCTTGGCATCCTGTGCATCATATTCTTCATAAATTTTATAATTCCATTATAATTCCGTTATCCTCTTTCAATGCTGTATTCTGTAAATTGTGTAAACACAACATCCATTGCACGTTGTCCGTCTTGGGACAGAGATCCCTCCTCTGTTGCTCTCCCTGCGGTTTCTTCCAATTTTTTTCTCCCTGTTAAAGGTTTTTTTTAGGGAGTTGTTCCTTATCCGATGAGAGGGTCTAAGGAAAGGATGTTGTGTTGCTGTAAAGCCCACTGAGGCAAATTTGTGATATTGGGCTATAAAAATAAAACTCAGTTGACTTGACTGAGCTTGGTATCTCAGGATCTGCCTTCCACTGGTTCACGTCCTACCTCTCAGGGAGATCTTTTAGAGTATCTTGGAGGGGAGAAGTGTCCAAACCGCACAGCTTATCCACAGGAGTACCTCAAGGGTCAGTTCTCGGTCTCCTTCTCTTCTCACTAAAGGAGGGTTTCCGTGCAATGTCATCACAGAGATGCGTGTGCAACTAGGGGGCAGAAAGCAACTACAGCGTAGATATTTTAACCAAGATAGAGCTCAGATAGCGCAGAGCTGACGTGCAGTTGTTGTGCAATAAACTGCACAAACCGCCAAAAGGATGGGTGGAAAATGTTCAACATTCCAAAGGGGTCAATGTTGAACATTTTCATTGTTGAACCACTTTGGTAGTGCTCAAAAGATTACGCATCTCATAATCTTTTGAGAGCTACCAAATGCTGAACATTTTCATTGTTGAACCGCTTTGGTAGCTCTCAAAAGATTATGTATCTAATAATCTTTTGAGAGCTACCAAAGCGGTTTTGCCCCCTGGCTGCGCACGCACCCAGTAATGTTTGTAAACAAGAAACCTGTCTATACACTGCCTCACTTGGTGCAATCATTCGCTCCCATGGTTTCTCATACCATTGCTATGCTGATGATACTCAACTCTTCCTATCATTCCCGCCAGATGACCTCACAGTCTCAGCACAGATATCATCATGCCTTGCAGACATCTCTGCATGGATGAAAGAATGCCACCTTCAGCTTAACGTATCTAAGACTGAGCTCCTTGTCATTCCAGCCAGTCCATCTTTTCAACAACAGATCAACATCCAGCTCGGATCAACCCAACTCATGCCTACAAAGTCTGCCTGAAACCTGGGTGTAATGACTGATGACCAACTAACCTTTAAGGTTCATGTGGCCTCGATTGCTCTGTCATACCGATTTGCCCTGTACAACATCAGGAAAATTAGACCCTACCTGCCTGAGCATGCAGCACAACTCCTGGTACAGACCCTTGTTATATCATGCATTGACTACTGCAACTCCTTACTGGCAGGTCTCCCTGCATGCACTTTCAAACCTCTGCAAATGATCCAGAACGTGGCGGTGCGCCTGGTCTTCAACCAACCCAAAATAGCACATGTCACTCCCTGTTCATATCCCTCCACTGGGTCCCATTTGCTGCCTGCATCAAATTCAAACCCTTAATGCCCTTTTATAAAACAGCAACTAAAATGGCTCCCGCCTACCTGATCTCCCTCATTCAGGTCTACACTCAGTCCCGCTCACTACACTCTGCCAATGAAAGGCACCTGGCATTTCCACCACAACGGGGCCTTAAGTCACTTGCTAGACTCTTCTCTTCTGTAGTTCCCCAGTGGTGGAACGAGTTACCAAACTCTATTCGATCCACTGAGTCCCTCTCCCATCTTTAAGACGCTAAAGACCCAGCTCTTTCTTGAACACCTCCACATCTGATGGTATATATATATATATATATATATATATATATATATATATATATATATATATATTTAAAAAAAACACTTCTATGCACCCTATGCATTGCTTTTGTGCACTGCCTGTTGACACCTATGTCCTATCGGACTTGAACCTAGTTTTTTTTTTTTTACACTTGCGTTGTCACCTCCTGACTAGATCCTTGCCTGTGTTGTATTAACTCTCAGATGTACATATGTGCTTTGGACAAAACTGTCTGCTAAATGAAATAGAAAATTGTAAAATCAGACAGAACTGTGAAAAATATCCTTATGTATTTAAAGTATCTAAATGGATATTGTCAAACCAAAATAATACTTCAACATATTTAAACAAATTACTCCCCTCAATAAATAAATGAATAAATAAAATGGAATCCAACATCTACAGATATATTATACATGCACACGCTTGCGTAGAATGCAAGTTGGTATACATTCATATTTTATTAGCCATCTAACTAACATGCAACAAATGAGTAAATAACTCTAAAACATAAAAAAAAAATGATGAAAACTTCCTCTCCATTCTTTGAAACCATAACAAATTCAGTCTTTCAACCTGAGAACTATGACTTGGCTCTGAGAGAAATGACCAGGCGTGTTTCTTGTTACATTTCCCTTGATTTCAAAAATTTCAATAGTTGCCACGCTTGAATGTAAGAAATGGAAACAGATGATCCGCTGTGGCGACCCCTAACGGGAGCAGCCGAAAGTAGTAGTAGTAGTAGCCACGCTTGAATGCCACAAGGATCTGCTTGGGTCGTAAGCGGCTTCAAAATGTGTTTTGAAATATGTGTTGTTAATGACATTGAGAGTACACTAAAGGACTCAAAGTGGCGTGGCGAACTCTGACTTACGTTGAATAGGTTTGTCTTGTTTCTTTCGCAGAAAAGTCCTTGTGCTGGCATGTGCTTCAGCTGTTGCCATGGGATACTGCTTCCTAGCAACACATCCCGGGCCCACTGTAGATTCTGTGGAGGGGAAAAAAAATATTATAAAGAAAAAACATATATATATATATATATATATATATATATATATATATACACACACACACACACACACACACACACATATATATATATATATATATAAAATACACACATATACGCACGCACCCACGCATGCAAACACAAACACACACACACAAATAAATGGATATATGGAAAGATAGTGATACTAGCAATAGAAACGGATATACAGATACATTGGGATAAAGCTATAGCCAGAGAAAAAGGAGTATATACAGATGTGTTATAAATATATATAGTGAGAAAAAGATCATGTATTGCTGCTGGAGAAAAGAAAAAAGATTTACTGTCAGGAAATGGCAGATATCTTTTTGCTGGATGACTCACAAATCAGTGTCTACACCACCGCCTTGCAAGAAAAGATAGCAAGTGAATGCCACTTTTCATTTGGTGTGCTACACCCTGTGGCAGAAGACACCAGTTATTATAAGTTCTTTCCTTCCATCTCTGTCGTGAGGCCCACACTGGCCCAGCCGATGCAGGATGAACAATTTCCCCAGGGACAAAAAGGAGTGCAGAAGTTCTTAGTGCAATAAGTGAGGGGCTGTGAGAGTCACTTAGCTACTGATGCAAACTGTGTTGGTAACTAGGGATGCTGTCATTAAGTCACGTCCAAGCTGCCGCGTAGCTATGGGTGGGCCTGGGCCCACCCACTTGGCATTCAGGCCCACCCAATCAGAAGGCTTCCTTTGTTGCCGGATCATCCAGTGAACAGCAGTCAGTGAATAATGTTTCAAAATTGTGAGCAGCCCCTACTCTTTCATTCAGTGTACAGCCCGCGCATTTCACAGAGGAACAGAAGCCTACTTTCCACTCGCTAGCTGCTTGTAATGTAAGATAAAAATCGTGGCCAAACAAAGCAGTCTGCATAAGTTTGTCACAAAAAGATGTGAGTAGCAAAAGGAAGAGAATTCAGCTCAAGTTCAGGGATCATTCTCAACTCACCACCCACACCAACCCCTGTCATCTCCTACTGTAAGCATCAAACATAAGCTAATTTACAATTTCAGACTGTCGTAGTCTATTGCCTATTTCATTATTGTTTATTGGTAGTAGTTTTTCTTGGGTGTACAATTGGACATTCAATTCACACAGATTAACATGAACTAGTTCATGTTCATAGTTCAAAATTTTGCAGTTCACAGTCCCAAAAATGAACTAGTTCTCATTCATTTCTTTCGTTTTCTTTTTTTTTTTTTTAATGAGCTACTCCGATGGTTGGATGCTTCAACTCACTGTCATTTCAAATTAGTTGCTAATGTGGCTGATGTTCGGGCCTGTTTTTTCAGACCCGGTGGGCACAATTTGCATAGAAATGTGACTTTTTTTGCTCGTTGGAACATGTACTGATTTGTTCATGAAACTCCTTCAAATATTCATATTAACTGGCTACCGCAGTACCGGTAGCTGCGTCTGAATTGGCAGTTGCACTAGCCATGCCGGCATGCCAAGCGCCGTAAAACACAGTTCGTGAGTGTCGTTCAGTCCTGTGGGAGTGAATGATGCTCGCATTCATGTTCATTAGTTGCAAACAGATAGGTTCAGCTCACCGTTCACCAAAAACATGAGCACATTCAAAGTGCTCATGCACAACAGTGTGTGTGTGTGTGAGTGGTTTATGTAGCTATGTTCATGTGTGTCTTGCTCGTGCCCAGGGACAAGATTATCTCCAAAGCCACCCCCTCTGATTCCGACCGCACGCAGGTCGCTGACTGGGCATAACGCAAACATAACGCTTGTTCCAGTTGTGCAGGGCAAAAGCACTCCTCCTCTCCCACACGCTATTTAATCAAAATTTAGGCTAATTAAAAGGGTAGCCCCACCACCAAAATTCAATCATATTAGAGACATGCCATCATTCCCAAATCCCAACTTTAACGCTTTGAAGTTGTTCATGGAACACTGGTGACAAACTCGTTAACTAATGATCTGAACATCAACAAACTATACATCAGATTTACATGATAAAAAACACATACTGGGACCTTAAACGGCCCAAACATTGGCGGTGTGTATGTAAGCCTCTTTTCTAGTCTGGACCTCAATCCCAATCAGGCTCGTGTGGGTGCCCCTGGTCCAGGTCCAGCGGTGCAAAACGGCGTGTGCCGTTGTGTGCTCCTTGAGCTGACGGCGCGGCGGTGGGAGCCATTGGAGTTGGACCCTCCCTTGACCCAGAGCCCAGGACCACTGACCCGGTATTGCCCCGGTGTCAGCAGCCGTGTGTACCTCTGTCCATACGCTTGACTAATAATGCTGTTGCGTCTATCAGCTGTGTGTGTGTGTGGGTGGGTGTGACTATGTGGCCGCCATGCCTGGCTACGCGATGATGTTAATGTCCGTCTTCGTGCCCGCAACCTTACCTCTGATGATGTATAAGGTTTGTATGATTAAAGTGTGGTGCATTCAGGCAGTTATAGATGTAATGGCCTGTTTTGGTTAACATACACATTTCAGAACCTATTAAGTATGACTGGTCTTGGATTGGTTAGGCCCACCTGATTTTCTCTGTGCCCACCCACACTGTGATTTCTGCCTACGCTACAGCGGCCAAGGTGCTTGCATATTTGTGGCAAGAAGAAATGGGGAAGCCTCACCAATCCCACAGGCCTCCTTCGGAAGTTGCTCTTCAGCAAGGCTGCCCTGCGGGAATTGCGTTGTCTTAATTGAACTTAATAGCTGATGTGCTCATGAATACTATTACAGAAACCAATGAAGCAACCAAAAGATGGCTGGTAAGTACACCAAACAAGGCAACAGGGTATTTTTGGTGCAAATTCAGTCTTCACTGTAGCGTTTGTCCAGCATTTAAATAGGTGAAGCACTTGGCATCAGATCATATAGATTTATGCATATTCACTTCAGTGATTGAAACAAATGGAACACGGTGTAGCTGGGTCCTATCAATCACAAGCTCCGACACACTGACAATGAAGTACGTGTAATATTCTTAAACAACGAAAAACACCCTCCGATCCCCAAATCCTTATTGAACCATATAGAACTAAAAATGCATTAAAGCGGTTCGACAAACAGAATGCTGACAGAAGGATGCCACCACAGTAAAGCTCAACACTATTTCCTTGTGCCAAATTGGCAGAGAGAGAGCACTGCGCATCCACCCACACACACCTCTGCCCACTGGGCCTTGCGGCCGATGCACATGCTGTTTCAGCACCTTCTGTAGCACTGCGGAGGGCATCAAGCCCACAGGAAAATCCATGAGGAAAAAAAAAATTACTAAATAGAACTGGCAGCCTGGAGGTTCTAATACGAGTTTCAAAAAGGGAAACGCGATCGTCACGAAACTGTAGGGATAGTTAGAAAATAATAGATCGTCCTCTGTAAATGTCACCATAAACAGCAGAAGATACTGATGACAGGAATGTCTCAAGTTTAATGGGCACGACCCCCCCGGCGAAAAGCTGTGAGAATGTGCTAGTACCATAAATAAGCATGGTAGCATCACGGGTGGACTGACCTGATGGGTCTTGCTGGTGGCGTAGAAAAAGGCCAGACGGTATAGACTCTTGTAGTGCTGGGGGAAACGGCCCAGGCAGAGGAAGAGTGCACGAACACACAACTCCACAAGCATGCGCTTCTGGTCGACGCGCTCTGCAGGTAGGGCCTTGGGCACCTCAATCACCTCTGGGGGTGGCTCCGGTTTTCTTTTGCCCTCATTAGCTAGGGTCTGAGGACTGACTTGTTGGGAAGGGGCAGGCTTCAGAGAGGTGGCTGGGGCAGGCAGAGGATGAGAACAGGGTTCCATGGAAATCTTGGTGTTCAGTGTTACCAGCATGGGGTCTCCTACTTCTGGGATATCTTTATCCTCCATCTGGTTGCCAGCTCCTCCCCCTTCGCTGCTTTTTTCGCCATGTGAAACTAATGCAGGATGGAATTTAAACATTTTCAAGTTAAAAAAGTTCAGCTATTACCTCACTAGCAGAGTGTCAGTGTAATGTCTACGATTCCCATGCTAACACACCTGTGTCATCTGCTGCAGGAGGCCCTTCCTTCATAGGGGTGGTGTTATCTGATGAGGAAGGGCTGGCCTTCCCTGAAACCAACTTGTGACTGCTGTCCTGGGAGCTGGCAGGATCGGTGAAGGCGTCCTGGGTGGAGTTGGAGTCAGAGAGCAGCACCACCTCACTGTCCTGACTGCGCTCTGCCAGGGGCAAAAGAAATACATAACACGGGTCATGTGGCCAGCTGCCTGGCCTAGGAGTGAGACACACAGCTTTGGGATATCAAGGAAACACTGTTAGGTCAAAATGCAGTAAAAAAAAAAAAACTAATTTGATTAAAAATGTCACTCTTATATGTAGCATTGCTCTGTACAAATAAAGGGTGTACGTTTTGATTTACAGTTTTCCCCCTCAGGATGGTCAACAAATCTATAACCGAAGTAGGATTAACCAGTATAAAACTGTCTCATGTTAGTGCAATTCAACTGAAGCAATATGCAATATCGAATGGTTATGCCATGTAAGAATTTTCATTTTTCAGAGAAGCCCCCATAAAAACAGAAACAGAATTAAATAACACTGACAATTACAATGAACTAGACAAAAATAACCATAGAATTATCAAATCACAGATTGTTAGTCACATATTCGTATCAGTGAATTACTATCAGTTAACTGCAAATAACAGATTTCTATTATGTTATGAAGGGTGACTTGTTTTTTTTTACAGCCCCAAATAAAAATGCCGGCATTTATCTTAATTGCCTCATGCAGTTTCAGCAAGAAGACTCCTTGGCAGGGGACCGCAAATAACAAAATTAGCAGGGGAGCAACAAGACAATTTACCAAGAACAAACTCAGGAGACCATTTGCAGAAATTTGTCAAGATTAAAACTAAGAATGTCACAAAAGGCAGTGCAACACAGATGATCCATTACAGTATACAGAGATAAAAAGACATCAGTTATTACGAGAACTTATGAAAGTTACTAGATAACTTTCATACGTCGTCCGCGCTTCCGTTAAGAAAGCACCACTGCTGTTCAGCAAATGGTTTTGGACTGAATACCTAGCCTCTTAAAGTTTGGTGGGTATTAAGAGCAGTACCATTCAGGGAAGCAAGCCACATTGAAGACCTGGGCAGGCAGTAATCATGGTCAAGCTTTGGGAAGGCTGTTGAAGATATGGGGGAGCTTGTTTCAAAATATAGTCAAGCAAAGCCATTTTCTGAACTGATAAAAAGGAACTGAGATTAAATATTTTCTTTCCTAAGTGTAACAAGTAATTCTAGAAAACTTGAGCACAGCCTTGCTTCAACTCCCCTTGACAACTTAAGAGTCTCATTCAGACTTAAGCCGATCTCCGAGAGAGCACGCAAAACGTGCAATGAAATACATGTGGGCCTTGGTAGATTGGTAACTTTCGATTTACACCCATTTACCACTGATGTTACACCAAACGGCTACTCATAAAGGTATTTATTAACATGACCCTTTCTCTCCCAAAGCAAGAAACTCTAGTACAAGAAACAAAGCTTATTTTCTATCAATGAATAATCTTGGAAATATTAGTGGAAAAAAAAAAAGATCACCCTGGGTTCTTTCATTCTGTCAAAAAAAAATCGGCTTGCTTATCCACTGTCACTGTAGCAGCCACAACGTCTTAGCTGTCTTGTTTCTCCCTCTTGGGGATGCTGGATTTTCATGTTCACAAATCAAGATGGAACCATATGTTAGAGGAACAACAAAACTCTCTGAGGAGGTCTTACCCTCTACTGGTTTGCTAAATGCCAGTGTGTCTGTGCAAGGTTTGCATGCTTCAAGTCTGAATCAGACCCTAGTCTCGTCACTGTAGTGTGCTTCAACAGGAATCCACACCAGAGGGACTGGACACCCACAGGCCAAGTTGTGCACAGTAGTGTTTTTTTCTGCCTTCAGTCTCAAGATGTGTGCCAATTAAGGACTAGCCACATACTTCCTGACATGGCATTTTCACATTAATTGAAATTAATTGGAAGGGTAAACAATGGAATCACAGAAGATTGACAAACAGTTAACTTCTGGAAAACCAAATTGAAACCAACACCAAACCCAAATAAAATGTGACACCATTCGCAACATGACTTAGTAGGCAGTGATAAGGGACTAAAGTTGTCCAGCAGTGGAGACATTCACCCCATTAGATCTACATGCATATATAAATGGCAAAGCAGGTGACAGAAGCAAGCAGGCAGAGAGGTAGCAGGCAGGTAGGTAGGTAGGTAGGTAGGAAGGATTCTGGAAAGGGTGACAAAACTGGCAACATGGGCAATATGGCTGCATTGTTCATACACTTGAGCTAAAACATGATTGAGGGCATGGGGTGGGTAGAAAGATGCTATTGGCTTTTGTATCATGGCAATGAATGGTCATGGCTATGTTGTTCCTAAAAGGATTTCAGCATGTCTGCTTCAGAATCAGCTTCAGCTTTGCTGCATTAACAACATGGGAGAATATTGTTGTGAATAGTGAAACACGGGCTTCCTGAGCTCTGCAATATATTCATTCAATTTCAAAGTTGGACCAAATATTTACAGTCCATTCTTCTTGGCTGCCAATTTATCTTTCTTTATATATACACATATAAAATAAAAACGGGAAAAAAAATTACATGACTGAAAACAATGCATGTCACTGAGGTTCAGTAATGGGATGAAAAATGCATGTGAAAGCTAAGAGGTTGCATCAGATTTACGTACAATATTAAATCAAGGCGCAATTATGCAAATGCACATTTCTATTTTCATGCTCTGCTGTATGAGAAACATACATTCCCACACACAACATGGATTGTGCAATAGTAAGAAAAACACTGCATTAACTTTTTAAATAGCTATATGCAGATTATTCGAAAATCAAATCTCTTAAAATATGTTTACCCTGTTTGTTAAGTGAGGATAGGGATAAGTCTAGAATTGTAAAGCTTTTACAACTTTAAGACAAGTCTGTGATTAATTCCTTCAGCATGTGATCCAGCATCAATTCTTATTTATTTTTAATATTGCATGGGACTGTCAGGCCAAATTGTGTCCGGGCTGCCAAAATGTGTACGGGTGATGTCATCGCGATGCAATCGTGACAGCTCGCATTCCTGACATTCCTCTCTCGTTGTAGTTCGTAGCGTCGTAATATTGCAGGCAAAAGCAGGTTTAATAGTGTACTCTTTTTAGCTACATCGTACAATACATGCACAGGGTCACCTTTTATATTCGACTTGCAATTGTTTATATTAGGATATGTTTTTCGAAAAGCACAAAAAAAAGCATACTTTTAGGCGAAAGTTCATCTACTGGTTGATCACCTTGTTAGCTAGCTAGCTAACTAGCTAGCTAACATTATGTAGCGTGGACGAGATTTTCAATAAAGATGTTCTATAAATCTTTTTTCCATTAAAATGAAACATCCAATATTAGCTATTATATGTTTTTTGACATCAATGACAAGTTAGCTAGGTAGCTAGCAACCAAAAAAAGGGGTCACGAAATGTTATTTTAAACAACCAGACTTGCGATGATGTCACCCGGACACAATTTGGCCTGACAGTACAAGAACTGATCAAGGATAACAAAAGCTTGGCTGCCATTCACAAAGCTTAAACATTAACATACAACAGACTTTTGCATCACAATGCTTTCATAAAAACTACCTGCATTTGCTTTGCATCACTGCACGCTTCAGTCATTAAGAAAAATGTGCATTGCTCAAATTCTAGAAGTGGAGTTGGTAGGAAAGCAAAAGAAGGAGGATGACCAACAGTAAAATGGATGTGAAACCATTATGGCACCCCCACCCACACACACACACACAGCAGAAGCTCTATCAAACTCAACTTTCATACTTGTATTAGTGAGAATATGCTGCTAGTTTTTGTGCAGCAAAACAGTAATTTTATCGGTAGCCATATTGCCCATTTCACAATATCCTAATCACCCAGTGGGAATCATTATTAATGAAACCAAAGCCATTAGCATGGTGATTAGCCTTCTGAGTACTCCCCAGTGCACTTCCTGTCCCAGTACATAAAAGACCCAGCGGCCATCCCAGAGGCAGTGTCTAGGACTGGGACTGTACCATCAGCCTGCTGCTCCTCATGCTGCTGCTGCTGTTGCTTCTGCTGCCACTGCTGCCGCCGGAGAGTTTTACGTTTGGCGTAATCGTGGTCGACTGGTGTGGCCATGTAAGGAGGGGATGTCAGACCTGGGACAGCATTGGGAGGAAGGGAGGTGCTGAGAACAGTAGCTGCACAAACTGATGAACAGAGGGAGTCTTCGTCCATTGAGGGAGGCTTCTCCCTGGAACAAGTAAAGGACAAGATGAGGATGATTTTTTCAGCCCTATAGACAGCACATGTATACCAATATTTATTGTGCGAGACTGTGTGGCTCACTTTTCATGGGACCTGGGCATACTTGGCATACTCTTTTCCTCCCCTTTGGCAAATGGCCCTGTGGCTGCCTCCACCAACATGTTGAAAAAGATGTCATACTCCAAGTCAGGCTCACCAGCCTCCAAGAGTTTCAAAATGGTGGCACTTAGCCGGAAATACAACTGGAAGGCAGATCGTAGAGAGGGACAGTTACCAGCTGTGAAAATCTCACTAGCTGTTACAATAAGGTGCACATGTACAGCTTTCATTTATTCAATGTTATATAACTAGAGAGTGTTTAGCCAGCTTTAAACCACCATTAAAAACTTAAAGGTAGAATGAGTAGGCTTTTCCAAAAAATTAATGTACACTCAATACAAAAATAATCCCTCTCAATCATCACTTATGACCCACTAGACGTATGTGGTGGTGTCTGTATCTGCAGAGACCCTGTCCTCTGCCTGCATTTTCTGCTTTTTCTTATCTTGCTTCGTACGGGACGTTTCTGGGCGTTAACATTTGGGCAGCAGGACTCTATAAAAATGTAGAAACCATGCGCCTGGGTACCGTGGCAGTCTATTCCTTTGCCACCAACGCAGGGATTGTCAGTTCGAATTCCAGTGTTACCTCCAGCTTGGTCGGGCGTCCCTACAGACACAATTGGCTGTGTCTGCGGGTGGGAAGCCAGATGTGGGTATATGTCCTGGTTGCTGCACTAGCCCCTCCTCTGGTCGGTCGGGGCGCCTGTTCGTGGGGGAGGGGGAATTGGGGGGGAATAGCGTAATCCTCCCACGCGACGTCCCCCTGGCAAAACTCCTCAATGTGACGTGAAAAGAAGCAGCTGGCGACTCCACATGTGTTGGGGGAGGCATGTGATAGTCTGCAGCCCTCCCCCAGATCGGCAAAAGGGGTGGAGCAACGTCCAGGACGGCTCGGAAGAGTGGGGTACTTGGCTGTATACAATTGGGGAGAAAAAAAAGGGGGGGGAAATGTAGCAACCAGGTGCTAAATCGAGATCGTAAGCTTTCATCCAAGAGGAAGCTACGATAATGGTGCACACAGCACCGAAAAGATGCAAATATAGCAAGGTGAAACACCAAGTGGACAAAGCTCGTTGCAAAACAAGAGTGAGTCTGGGGTTGGCTTTCACCTGCTGGCAACCACTGAAGGAGAGGATGGGAATGAAGAGCGATGCAGAGTTGGCTTGGGCGTGCACTTCTGGTGTCACTGAGCCAGGGAAGAGGGGCCAACTTTGAATGTTGTGTTTACAAACAGCAAGCGACAAATCCTACTCCTACCTTCAAAAAGTTGTTTACCTCCAGGGCTTCCATAGCCAGATCAGGTGGATTATGGTAGTGGATTTTTCGGGGGTACCTGGCTGCTTCCTCATGCAGATAGTGTGCTGCCTGTAAATATAAAAAGAGTTGGAATAAACAGAATAACTGATTGCCAATACAGAACAAGCCTTAAATTAATTTAAAAAAATGAGGCAAATGCCCCCTGCCCACTCATCCTCTTTACTGCTCTGCTGACCTCATGGCCCATCCCTTTCCTCATGAGCTAACCTGCCTCCACTGATCAGAACAAACCTATGAGTAACTCAATACATTTTCCAACCAGGGAAAATTTTTTTGAAGGGGTGGGCTGAAGGTCAGCGATCTGCTATCTCTGTAGGTGGGTTATCTAACAACACACAAGGGGAGTTTAAAAAATGCCTGCAATCATCACTACATAAACAGACACTCCAGTTTACACACTGCATTTTTTTTTTTTTTTTTTTTACAAAGCCTTCCTTGTAATGTAATGTAAGTTTATTGGATGCCGATTTAAACATTGGGTCAATCCACAAAATTCAAAGCCTCGTGCAGGTTTGGGAACCTATTATGTAGGACCCTTGGTTGGGTACCTTTTTATAGAGCTGCAGATATTCCCGCGGAGGCTGCCTGCGTTTCTCTGCTATCTTCCCCAACATGTAATGGATGAGCCACTCCTCTTCATCACTGTCCCCATCACAACGTGAGGCTTTCTGGAAACACTGGGAGGCTGTCTCCAGCATGGAGTCTCTCCTCTCTTCCATCTGGAAACAACATTTGAAAATGTGCGTATACATGCATACACAGATGAATGGGTGCATACAGACAAACCCAAGCAGTCATGAGTGATGTAAGCCACCTCAAGAGGTCAGATCAATTTACTCAACGGCAAAGTTACATGTGCCACAACAAGAAGTGACACGGCATGACATCTATTTAGCCAACAGAAGTGGGAGGGAAAAAAGGAAATTAATGAAAAGAACCCCAGACTATGGGATCAAATGTACCCTATAATCTCATGTGCCATCACCTGTTTAACCATCTCGGGGGGCAACTCGTTTGTCCATTGTTTGAGCTGCCGCGAGGCGAAAGAATGCAAGGCATACGACATTGTCCCGTACTCGATCCACAGAGACAGGTTGGAGCAGTCTATCTCCAAGGCTCTTTTGAAGCAGTTGAGCACAGCCTGGGAATGTTTCCAGATCGGTCCGTCACTTTTCAGTTCATTGGAGTTGAGCTTTTCTTGGATACGGCTGGCTCTGGCTAAAGCCATACCAGCCCAGGAGTCAAACCTGGTGAAGGACACATTCTGACTTGGTACCAATGCCATCCAAACACATTTAATTTATGTTCACATTCGCTTTACTTTAACCAGAATGGAAACAATATTTTGGATTGCAAATCTTTTTCAGTAATTGTAAAATACAAGAAAAAAGGCAGGCAAACACATGTAGACTCTAAAGGAGGGTCATGTGTCAATAAAATGAACATTTCTTAAAATAAAGGCTAGTAAGCAAGAAGAAAAGGACAGACTAATTGCTTATTTTGGAAAAGGTGTTGAGACAGTAAGCCGACGGTGCAAACCTGTTGGGACACACGCAGATATCATGCATATAGAACTTGATGGCTTTGGATTGCTCCTTGTTCTTGAAGTGGTAGTCAGCCAGAAGATAGTAAATCTCATTAATGATGGGTGGCGCTGGGGAAGCACCCTCAGGTAGGCAAGGGGCCTTAAATAGTACAGAAAGGTAAATGACCTTTTGTAGTGTCACTTAACAAAACACCATTGCAATGCAAAGGGCTCTGGAGAGCTAACATCCACTCACTAAGCACGTCTTGACTCATCCATGCTCTTAACTTTCAGTGTCAGCCCACCAACTAACCTTTGTAGATGTGCCCTCGGTGTAGGCTGCCACTTCATCCATGGTCAGAGTTGGAGTGTCACTGAGGGGAGCGATGCCAGTGAACCTCCTCAGCAGATTAGCCAGGTCGGCTGACACCGTGCTGGTCTTGTAGCTGTCAAACTCCGGCAGCGTCTTGGGCTTGAAATACTCAAACATGAAAACTGCGTTGCTCCAAAGCAGCTCAACCTGCAGTTCACACGGATAAATTGTAGAGTTGCATGGAAAATGCTAATGTCAGTCCTTTATATCACAGTACAAAAAGCAGAAATACAAAAATGGAGAGAATGGAGCACCGTTTATTTAATCTATTAATGTGCATGGTTTTTTGTCTACCAATACAATACCACACAACTTCACTTGAATGAATCTGACTTCATGCTATGCTATTGCATTTTTTCTCCTAACAGTTGCCATCACTTAAACCTTAATTATGTAACTAACATTTGATGTCTACGAATAAATCTTTGTAAACAGTTCTACTGTGATTTCATGTTCCAAATTGTAAATTGGTCCCGCTGGTTTCTTCTGGGGTTCTGGCTCATATGGAGCTCTGATACAAAAGAGAACTCTAACTAACGCTCCCTGGCAGCGTGCCAGCCATTATGTTTATTAATGCATCGACTTGTTGTTTTTGAAACTGTTCAAGGATCCTATGACTAACCAGCTGATTCCCAACCGGCAAAATATTTTGTGCATTCATTGCACAATTGCTCTTAGAATTTCAGTACCTGCCATTCGAATTTATTAACACTCAACTTTGGGGATGACAACCATCTAGTGGCCGGATACATAAATTACAGCTGCTGACGTGCCTGTGACTGATGAAAAGAACTGATACCCCACAAATCTGAAAGCATAGGAGCAACTTTTTTTTTGTACTTGGCCAATTACCCCACTCTTCCGAGTCGTCCCGGTCGCTGCTCCACCCCCTCTGCCGATCCGGGGAGGGCTGCAGACTACCACATGCCTCCTCCGATACATGTGGAGTCGCCAGCCGCTTCTTTTCACCTGACAGCGAGGACTTTCGTGAGGGGGACATAGCGCATGGGAGGATCATGCTATTCCCCCCAGTTTTTCCTCCGCCCCCGGAGAGGCGCCTCGACCGACCACAGGAGGCGCTAGTGCAGCGACCAGGACACATATCCACATCTGGCTTCCCACCCGCAGACACGGCCAGTTGTGTCTGTAGGGACACCCGACTAAGCCGGAGGTAACACGGGGACTTGAACTGGTGATCCCCATGTTGGTAGGCAACGGAATAGACTGCCACACTACCCGGACGCCTCCATAAGAGCAACTTTTGAGTAAATCACCCCGGTTTGAAATTAAAATCAAATTTCAATAAATTTTTGATTAATAAAATTCTGGCCTTCAGATTTGATCCTATTTGGGGTTTGTGTTATCTTTACACAAACATTCTTTTTAAAGATTATTTTCTTGGCATTTTCCACCTTTATTGGATAGTGATAGTAGAGAGCGAGACAGGGAAGGCAGGGGAGAGAGGAGATGACATGCGGCAAAGGGCCTGGGCAGGATTCGAACCCAGGCTGCAGCAGTAAGGACTCAGCCTTATGTGGTATGCGCTCTACCAGGTGAACCACCAGGGCGCCCCCTACACAAACATTCTTTACAGTTTTCTGTTGAGTAACTCAACAGTTGCTCATTATTATCTCAGACCATGCCAGCTGTGCTAGGATTCTGAATGACTAGTATACTAGTACTAGTCTAGGCTCATGGAAGTCACACAGCTAAAATGCCACCAGAGTGGCAGGAACAAGCTGCACGAAAACAGCTGTGAATGCTGAAGTGG
This sequence comes from Lampris incognitus, assembly GCF_029633865.1. Taxonomy (NCBI): domain Eukaryota; kingdom Metazoa; phylum Chordata; class Actinopteri; order Lampriformes; family Lampridae; genus Lampris; species Lampris incognitus. The sequence continues at coordinate 143,200,917 of NC_079211.1, forward strand.
GGATAATGGCACTAGACAGCAATTTAGGTTTGACCCACAGATGCTGCATCTATTTCCTATGCACAGCAGTGCCGAAGAAAATTGGGGAAACTGATAATCATGTAGCCATAACACGCTTATCGAAAGGCATGACTAACATAATATTTAGAAGAATGCATGTCTGACCTGTGGAGCAGAGTGGTCCTCGAGGTAGCGGGCCTTACTCTTCTTACTGGGGTAGGCATACAGGCAGAAAAAGCACTGCTCCAAGGCCATCTCCAGCTCTTCTTTGTAGGGATGAGAGTCATCCTTGGAGGAGGCAGTAAGCTCTTTTTTCAGAACTCCAACCTGCATCAAACAAGCACGGCATACAAAACAAATAGTCATATGAAACTAGATAATTCATACAAAGCATTTTAATGTTTGTGGATATAAAAATCATAAAATCTACTACTACTAGTGCTTTCAGCTGCTCCTGTTAGGGGTCACCACAGCGAATCATCCGTTTCCATCATTTCCTGTCCTCTGCATCCTCCTCTGTCATGCCAGCAACCTGCATGTCTTCCCTCACCACATCCATAAACCTCCTCTTTGGCCTTCCTCTTTTCCTCTTGCCTGGCAACTCCATATTCAGCATCCTTCACCCAATATACCCAGCATCTCTCCTCCACACATGTCCAAACCATCTCAATCTTGCCTCTCTTGCTTTGTCTCCAAACCGTCCAACCTGAGCTGTCCCTCTAATATACTTGTTCCTAATCCTGTCCTTCGTCACTCCCAATGAAAATCTTAGCATCTTCAACTCTGCCACCTCCAGCTCCATCTCCGGACTTTTCATCAGTGCCACCGTCACAAAACCATACAACATAGCTGGTCTCACCACCATCTTGTAGACCTTCCATTTAACTCTTGCAGGTACCCTTCTGTCGCAAATCACTCCTGACATGCTTCTCCACCCACTACACCCTGCCTGCACTCTCTTCTTCACCCTTCTTCCACACTCCCCCGTTACTTTGAACAGTTGACCTTAAGTATTTAAACTCATCCACCATTGTCACCTCTACTCCTTGCATCCTCACCATTCTGCTGTCCTCCCTATATGTATTCCATCTTGCTCCTAATGACCTTCATTCCTCTTCTGTACAGTGCATACCTCCACCTCTCCAGGCTCTCATCAACTCGCTCCCTCCTCTCACTACAGATCACAATGTCATTCACGAGCATCATAGTCCACGGAGACTCCTGCCTGATCTCATCCATCAACCTGTCCATCACCATTACAAACAAGAAAGGGCTCAGAGCCGATCCTTGATATAATCCCACCTCCACCTTGAACCCATGTGTCATTGCTACTGCACACCTCACCACTGTCACACTGCCCTCGTACATATCCTAAACCACTCTTACATACTCTGCCACGCCCGACTTCCTCATACAATACCACACCTCCTCTCTCAGCATGCTGTCATATGCTATCTCGAAATCAACAAAGACACAATGTAACTCCTTCTGACCTTCTCTATACTTCTCCATCAACATTCTCAAAGCAAACATCACATCTGGAGCACTTTTTTGTGGCATGAAACCACACTGCTGCTCGCTAATCATCACCTCTCCTCTTAACCTAGCTTCCACTACTTTTCCCCATATATTCATGCTGTGACTGATCTACTTTATACCTCTGTAGTTGCCACAGCTCTGCACATCACCTTTGAAATTGGTACCAGTATGCTTCTTCTCCACTCTTTAGGAATCCTCTCCCTTTCCAAGATTGTGTTAAACAATTGAAGTTAAAAACTCCACTGACATCTCTCTTAAACACTTCCATGCCTCCACAGGTATGTCATCAGGACCAACTGCCTTTCCACTCTTCATCCTCTTCATAGCTGCCCTCACTTCCTCCTTGCTAATCCACCCATTTCCTGATTCGCATCATCCAACCTTCTCTCTCATTTTCTTCATTCATCAGCTCCTCAAAGTACTCTTTCCACCTTCTCAACACACTCTCCTCGCTTGTCAGCACATTTCCATCTTGATCCTTCATCACCCTAACCTGCTGCACATCCTTCCAAGCTCGGTCCCTCTGTCAAGCCAACCAGTAACAGTTCTTTTCTTCTTCCTTAATGTCCAACCTCTCATACAACTCGCCATACGCCTTTTCCTTTGCCTTCACTACCTCTCTCTTTGCTTTACGCCACATCTTCTTGTGCTCCAGTCTACTTCCTTCATCTTCTTGACTTTCCCACTTCTTTGTAAACCACTTCCTCTGTATACTCTCATGTACTCCCTCATTCCACCACCAAGTCTCCTTGTCTTCCTTCCTCTGTCCATATGACACACCAAGTACCTTCCTAGCTGTCTCCCTCACTATTTCTGCAGTGGTTGCCCAGCCATCCAGCAACTCTTCACTACCACCGTGACTGTCTTAACTCCTCCCCGAACTCCACACATCAGTCTTCCTTCTTCAACTTCCACCATTTGATCTTTGGCTCTGCCTTTACCCTCTTCCTCTTCTTGATCTCCAAAGTCATCCTACAGACCACCATCTGATGCTGCCTAGCTACGTTCTCCCGTCACCACCTTACAGTCTCTAATCCCTTTCAGATTGTACTTTCTGCATGAGATATAATATAAAATCATAAAATAAACAAATAAATAAAAGAACAACAAAGCAACTGCTTCTGCTACTGTTGTGTAATATGACCTTCCTCCATCCAAAACCATTAATGCTTAGAACAGGGCAGCTCACTGGAGTCACTTTTGTCTCAAGGACAATCGTGCTTCATCACACACAAGTTCTGACATGGACTGTCATTTGAGATTATTTTACATTATTTCTAGTATATAATGAAAAAAATAAATCAAAACATTTCAAAATGTAATTTCCTTTATCCATCTCAGTCTCACAGCTCATGAGCTTTAAGTTATGCCTAAAACAACTTACACAAACAAATTCTCTCATTTCATTTCCTCTTTACAATAACACGATCAAAAGAATAATGAAAAGATATACAAGCATTTAATATCAAATCCCCAACTGTTTCTTAATTAATGGCATTTATCATTACAGCAGAGTACACCACACACGACACATTCAATAGGCCGTGATTAAATTAGTCGGTTTATGCAATGCTACATATGACAGCAAACTTACAAAGAATTTAAGGAGCGCGCCATCCGAGTTGCAGCACCAAGACCGACGACCAAGGTACTCATGGGCTGTACTCAGCAGCATCAACGAAGAAGGTAGCATGGGAGTGTCGGAGTCGTCTGAGGATGAGACTTAATGGTATCAGGCAGTGTGACATCTACTGTGGCATAAACATCAGAGGAAAGTAGCAAGTTTGAAGATGAGAACCTAACAAACCTTCATCATCCCCTACAGACATGTGCTGCCGCAGCAGACAGTCAAAGGCAGCCTCTTCATGTTTGATAATGCGATGCAGGATAATCCAGGGTAGAACCGAGGAGAAATAAGGTTCCTTCGGATCCTCAGAGATGGTCATGCTAAGATCAATCAGCTGGAACCAAAACAACAACCGCACACAAATATTAGGTGACACACAAGATTGTCCATTCTTGCCAGCAAAGAATAGTATTGTGCTAGGCACATGGCTGACCTGGATGAGGTTGTTTGCCAGTCGGGCCATGCTGGAGAAACGAGGGACATTGCTGAGTAGCTCTGGGTTCTCAGTGAAGCAAACCTCTATGCCAGTCAGCAGCTGTGTGATAGTTTTTACCCATTCCTCTTTAGCAGAAGGGGAGCTGGCTGAAGCGGAGTTGAGTTGCTGCAAGGCTTCATTTAGGGCCAACTCTGTGCACTCCAGACATTGGTGGTAGTCCTGCTGCTTCAACAGGGAGTTCTAGTCCACAAGGCAGGTATCAGACAAAAACCAGAATCAGAATCAGAACACTTAATTCATCCCCGAGGGGAAATTGGGTCCTATTACAGACACTCACACTCTAGTAAAGAAAAAAAAACTAAAAACTAACAAGATACAAGATAACAAGAAAATAGAAACAAATAGAAAAAAGAAAAACAGAAGCAAGTAGAAATAAAAGATAAAATAAGAACTATAAACAACAGCAAAATATATAAACATGTGGGCACAAAAGATAAACTTACATTAATCCTGCAATTCAACATCTTCAAAACAAGGTAGAATCAAGACTACTGTGTTTATGTCTTTCTAACCTGGAGCAGCAACAGCTGCGCAGGCCTCTCCGGCGCTGAGCTGACAAACTCCAGAGGTTTACTCCTGCCACCATAGTTAAGAGTGGGCTGCAGCAGACGCACAACAGACTCAAAGTCTCCAGATACAAATAGGCGCTGGATCTCCTCCAGAGACTGACAACGCTCCAGAGACTTTAGCCTCTTGTCAATCTGTCCATGGGAAGAGATTTTTTTTGGGGGGGGGGGGCACGACAAATTTTTCAATTAATTCAGTGCATGAAACAACAAGACTGCTAGTTTTCCTTGGGTGTATCCAGGATATTTTAATTTACAAATTTTGCATGTAATCACATGAAACTATATTTAGTGGATGATAAAAGACAGCTCTGCATCATGTTAGAAGTGCTTCATGTTAGACAGAATGTTTGATGGTAAAACTAACTTTTAAAATATTTCCTTTTAAAGTCTAAGGAGTCTTTATGCATAGGAACTGACAAACTTATGTGTTGGGAAGGTTTTTTTTATAACAACCAACACAAACCTCCTCCACTGAGATTGCAGCATCTATGCGTAGGTTAGGCAGTTGGATGGTGTAATGTTTGCCCTCTGGAGTCTTTGGCTTGCTCTGTAGCAAGCCTGTGCAGACATCATAGCTCTCCAAGGCCAATTCCATCTCTCCCTGAGACAAAAACAAGAGAGCAATCATTGGGAAGGACATACTTCATTCAGGTCTAGGGTTCAAGGATAACGGGTATCGTATATTGTACTTACTGGAATACCTTGTGAATTTGCACTATACAAATAAACTTGACAGCATTTTTTTTGCAGAGTAAAGCTATTACAGAATCAAAAATTGAGGCAAAAAACACAATGGAATGGAGAGCTTACCTGAAGGGCCAAAAATCGTGCCTTCAGCCAATAAACACGCACCATAATATCTAGCCAGTCACCCTCAAAAAGGTCCCTCTGAGAGGAACCCAAGGCTAGGATGAACAGATCGCCCTGGTAGTGCTGTCCAGGGAACTCTGTGCCAATAGCATCGCAGCCTGGACCATTAAGATTCCTTCTTGGAGACACTAAAATTTAAATTAGAATTAAACAAAAAAGTAAAAGAAAATTACAGTCATTATCCAACAGATTAATGTCACAAGCCCGGGTAGAGGCTACTTCATTAATACTTACAAGTCTTTCCTTTGCTGTGTGACCATTGTTCTAACTGCAACTCCATACAAGCCAAGCTCATCATCAACATTTCCTGCAGATGTAACAAGAATTACAGGTCATCTTACCATCAGCAATGAGACCTTTTGTTTTTGACAGAAAACCGCAGCTATAAATCCTTGGAATCAGTTGAAAAGACATTTCTAAACTCTAGATACTGTCTTACTGTCTGGATTGAAAGTCAGATATACCCAAGACCTATTCAAAACTCAGTACAGACGGTGACATAGGGCCCTTGTAATGTCCAAGAATAACTGGGAACATGCTTATCCTAAAAAAGTTCAGTTCTTTCAACTTTTGCCCGCAATGTGTTTCCAATGTGAAACAAACTTTTCTTGCTTTTTCACATAAAACAGTTATCGAGGATAAGTCAAGTCAAGCCAATCTTATTTGTATAGCCCATTATCACAAATTACAAATTTGTCTCAGTGGGCTTTACAGCAACGCAACATCCTGTCCTTAGACCCTCGTATCAGATAAGGAATAACTCCTTAAAAAACACCTTGGAGAAAAAATAGTAAGAAACCTCAGGGAGAACATCATAGGAAGGATCTCTCTCCCAAGACAGACAATGTGCAATGAACACTGTGTGTATGCCATTTACAGAAAACAACATTGAAAGAGGATAAATGAATTATAATGAAATTATAAACTATATGAAGAGGATGCCAAGCAGTGTCCAGATGCCACCAGAAAAGCCCAGGCCCTTAGCCACGTGACCATCATCACTATGTAGACCTGACAGGAGGCTAGACTACACATGTACACAGGGGAGACTCACATCAAACCATTCACATACATTGGAGAAGAGGCAAGAAAAAAACATTTAGTCACACATCGGAGTGAGAAAAGGATATCCTTTTTCAATGTTATAACAAAATTATATGGATTTATAAATAAGATATTTAAAAATAAATGTGATGAGGGAGATGCCAAGCAGTGTCCAGGTAGCGACCACCGTCACCATGGAGACCTGGGAGGAAGACAGACTACACGTGCACACAGGGGCGACTCACATCACACCATTCACATACACAGAAGAAGAGAAAGGAGAAGACATAATTCAGAGAGAGAAAAGGCAGATGAGAGAAGAGAACAGTTTGCAATAGTCGATAAGCTATACTCTATAATCTCGTCAGCAGAACAGTGCTTGGTAAATTCATTGAGACAGAAACCGACCCGCCATGCAGTACAGGTCGTGAAGTACTTAATTTAAAGGCAACTAATTGTAGGTTAAGGCAAAAAGGTGATTTTTAAGTTTGGATTTAAAGGACTCAACAGACTCTGATTGTCTGACGGCAACAGGAGGTTATTCCATAAGAACGGGGCCCGATACGAAGAGGCTCTGCCACCAGCTTCTTTTTAGCTTTAGATACACAGCAGCCCTGTATTTTGGGAGCAGGGAACTTGAGATGGAATGTAAGGTTTAAGGAGATGAGACAGATATGATGGGACACGCCCGTTTAGGATCAGCAGAGGCACCTGAAAGTCTGATCTAACATGGATAGGAAGCCAATGAAGGGAGGCAAGAATTGGTGTAATGTGGTCAAATTTTCTAGTTTTAGTAAGTGTAGCTGCAGCATTTTGAACCATTGGAAGACTTTTAGTACTAGCATGTGGCAGACTTGAAAACAGAACATTACAGTAATCAAGTCTGGATGAAACAAATGCATGTATTAGAGTCTCTGCATCATCCATAGACAGGAAAGTCCGAATTGTAGTTATGTTACATAAGTGAAAAAAAGGCAGTCGGTGATTTCTTTAATGTGCTTCAAAGGAAAGGCTGGGATCAAACATAACACCTTTTATCTGCAAAACTTTGTGAAATCACAGAGTTGTCGATTGTTGTTTTTACTTGATCAAATTGGTGTTTGTGTCTAGCAGAGCCAATGACCAGCATCTCAGTTTTATCCGAATTTAAAAGCATAAAATTTAGCGACATCTAATTTTTCACAGCAGCCAAGCAGACCTCTAAATTTGTCATTTGAGTATGATCATCAGCCGTTATAGGCACATACAACTGAGTATCATCCACATAGCAATGAAAATGTATTCCATGCCTGCGTATGATCTGGCCAAGAGGTGAAATATAAAGAGAGAAATGTAGAGGGCCAAGAGCCGAGCCCTGAGGTTCGCCATATTTAACGTCAGAGAATTTCGATGTAATACTATTATAGCAGACAATGGCGTGACAGAGGAAGATGCAGAGGACAGGAAGAGGTGTAAACAGATGATCCGCTGTGGCGACCCCTAATAGGAGCGGCCAAAATTAGTAGTAGTGTTAGGAGACTATTACATCAGGCACAACGTGTTCTTCCAGATAAGGACTTAAGCAAAGAGAGAGCGAAGCCAGAGACACCAAAATTACAATTTATTCTCTCTAATAGTATACAGTGATCAGTGGTGTCAAAGGCTGCACTAAGGTCAAGTAGCAGAAGCACAAAGGCAGAATCAGAGTCCACTGTTAGTAGAAGATCGTTCATCACTGTGATCAGGGCAGTTTCAGTGGAGTTACAGGCCCTGAAAGCTGATTGAAAAGTTTCAAAAAGATAGTTTTCTTCAATATGGGTCGAAAGTTGTTGATACACAACTCTCAAGCAGCCAAGTAGTTGGTTTAGAAGCTGACACAAGCTTAGTCAAAGTATCAAGAGAGATAGTCTCAAAAGCTGTAATAACAGGGACTATCAGTGACTCATTGTATCGATATGAATTTGGTAGACATAATCTGCAACAGTAGCTGGAGTTGAAGAACTAATTTTGTTTATGATCTATCGAGCTTATTGCTGAAAAAGTCTGGAAACTCATGGGCTGTGAATGGTGAATCCCTTTAGATAAAACAAAATCAGGGGTGCCCCGGTGGCTCACCTGGTACAGCAGTACCACATAAAAAAAAATTATCTTAAAAAAAGATAAAATCAAATCAAGGATTATTACCACTGCAATGAGTGGATTTTTTTTTAAAGATAATTTTTTTGGCCATTTCCGCCTTTATTTGAAAGTGACAGTATAAAGAGAGATAGGAAAGGCAGGGGAGACAAAGAGGATGAATCGCCGGTTCGAATCCCTGTGTTACCTCCGGCTTGGTTGGGCAGCCCTACAGACACAACTGGCCATGTCTAATGGTGGGAAGCCAGATGTGGGTATGTGTCCTGGTCGCTACACTAGCGCCTCCTCTGGTCGGTCAGGGTGGCTGTTCAGGGGGGGAGGGGAAAAATGAGGGGAATAGCGTGATCCTCTCACGTGCTATGTCTCCCTGGCGAAACTCCTCACTTTCAGGTGAAAAGAAGCAGTTGGTGACTCCACATGTATCAGAGGAGGCATGTGGTAGTCTGCAGCCCTCCCTGGATCAGCAGGCGGGGTGGGGCAGTAACCAGGACGGCTCGGAAGAGTGGAGTAATTGGACGGATACAATTGGGGAGAAAAAAAAAGGGGGTGAATCCAGCCAAAAAAAACAAAAACAAACCCAAAACAAAACTGATCAGTCCAGTCAGATTTGAACCGACAGTTTTCCTGTTCGACTTTGGTTTAGGACAGTTATTGATTATCAGTGACTTAGCTGGTGAGTGGCTGTCTAGTCAAGGACCATAGACAGTGTGGAGTACATCTTAAGTCTGCAAGCACTCACCGGCATGGGTTAATTGTACAGTGTAGGGTGAGGTCAAAATAAAGTAGAACAGCATGCATTTCACATGTTGCACACTTTATTTCACATATTTTGACAGGTACGTTAGTGTAAATGGGTTGGCGTGGGCCAGACATTTGGGTCTTGCAGGTTGGACCTGGCCCACAGGCCGCTTAATGGGGTTCAGGGATTTAAGAGGATCAGCAGCCCTATTCAGATGAATATTGAAATCACCAAGAATTAGAATCTCATTAGAATGAGTAAAAAGACCTGCGATAAATTCTCCAAGCAATAGTGATTAAGGGCCAGGAGGTCGATAGAGTATCTCAATCTGGACTGAGCAGTTTGTTCGTGGCCGAGGGAGATGGACTTGGAATAACAGCCTCAAAAGAGTGGAAGTTAGATTCAAGTTTAGGAGCAAAATAGAAAAGACTTTCTTTTTAAGATAATTATTTTTTGTAATTTTTCGCCATTATTTGATAGTGATAGTAGTGAGAGAGAGACAGGAGGGCAGGGGAAAAAGAGGTGATGACATGCAGCAAAGGGCCCGGGCCGACTTCGAACCCAGACCGCTGCGGTAAGGACTACACCTTATGTTAACATTAAACATTAATAATAGGGGATTCCATCCATTTTCTCCATGCAGCCACTCACTGTTTCCCTGGAGCCAGAGTCCCTGATATCCTCAATAAACTCCTGGAGCTTATCCGTTCAGTCCCGTCCTCCACCAATCAAATGATTATTCAGGTGAGGACAAACGATGCAGCTCGTCAACAGTCGGAATTAACCAAAGAGAATTTTATTTATTTTTTGCCATTTTCCACCTTTATTTGATAGCGTTAGAGAGAGACAGGAAAGGCAGGGGGGAGAGAGGGGATGACATGCAGCAAAGGACCAAGGCTGGATTCGAACCCAGGCCGCTGTGGTAAGGATTCAGCCTTATGTGGTACATGCTCTACCAGGCAAGCCACCCCCCCCAAAGAGAATTTTATTGACCTTTTTAGCTTTTTAAGTACTTGCGGAAAGTCTGTTTTTATCTCAGGTCCTATTCCAACAGTGGCCCGTGGAGCGGGGTGCTTCAGCAGAATCCTCAGCCTGCATACATGGCTCATCTCTGTCTGTAGAGCTCACAATATTGGTTTTATTGACAATTTTAATCTGTCTTAGGAACTTCTCTCCTTCTTCAGATCTGACGGAGTCCACCCAAACAGGCTGGGTAGCCGGATGCTGCAAGACACCGTACAGTCTTCACCATGTGACTGAGTTTACATCCCACGCTTCCCTCACGGCGCCTCTGCCTGTGGTGGCACTCGATGGTACTGTTCTGCCCGCTGGCTCCCTCCGTTGACCTCATCTGTCACTGACCCTCTCGTCGGGAGTTTTCCCCTACAGACTATTATTAGGCACCGTGCCTCTCATCCACGTATCTAATAGTAGAAACAACAATAACTGAATATCTAGAGCAAATATCTGCTATTTGCGTCCTATTTGTTGTATTCCCATTGGTTTTAATTCTGCTTTGACATGCAACAATTTTGGCCTCTTGAATGTGGGAGCTCTGGGTAATAAGTCCTTTATCATTTATCTTTTTATCGTTTCTAATAATCTGGACTTTTTCATTACTGAGACATGGCTGTCCCCAAGAGACACTGTTCCTCAGACTGAAGCTAGCCCCCCTGATTTTGCATATTTTCATATTCCCAGGCCCTCTGGAAGAAGAGGTGGCCTAGCTGTTTTTTATAGGTTAGGTCTTGCGTGTCATCCTGTTACTTATAATAAATCTTTTTTTTTTTTGGCATTTTCTGCCTTTATTGGATAGTGATAGTAGAGAGAGAGAAAGGAAAGGCAGGGGAGAGAAGGGATGACATGCAGCAAAGGGCCCAGGCTGGATTCAAACCTATACCACTGCGGTACGGACTCAGCCTTATGTGATACATGCTCTACCAGGTGAGCCAACACGGCGGCCCTTTACTTTTGGTAATTTTATCGCATTTGAGGTTTTATGGTTTTTAATCACTTGCCCTCCCCCTTTACTCTGCATCTTAATTTATAGGCCCCCTTATTCAGTTAGTTTTATCCCTGAGTTTTCTGACTTATCTATTGTCATGCCAAAATATGATAGGGTGCTTATTCTTGTTGATTTTAATATTCATGTGTGTTGTCCTTCCCATTCCCTGACTTCCCATTTTTTGGCTCTTATAGACTCTTTTAACCTCATCCAATCTATTAAAGGGGCCACACATTCCAAAGGCCACATCTTAGACCTTGTACTCTCATCTGGTTTCTCTCTCTCGCTCTCGCTCTCTCTCTCTCGTGTCTCAATCTGGTGGATATGCCTGTATCTGACCATAAAGCTGTCATTTTCAAAGTTCCACTGCAGCTTGCTACTCCTAGTCACTATCCTAAAACACGCTCTTGCATTCTCAATGCTGGCTCTGCAGTTAAATTCCGTGATGCTTTTAATTCATCATCCTTTAAGCCCTCTTTATCCCCCTTAAATCCAGAGGCACTGTTAAATTCATTCAATGATCAGTGCCAATCCATCCTCAACCAAACTGCACTGCTGAAAACTACAAAACAAAAATCAAATAACCTCCCCTTGGGGTTGCCATATTTTGAAAAATTTAGCCGTAGACCCACATAGTGTGTATTTGATCTTTTCTAATTTCTCTGATCCAAGCCTCTTGGGATGGAGAACAGGATGACTTCCAATGAAGTAATATCAGTCTTTTGGCCAATAGGGCCAGGAAGGCCACAAGGTCTGCTTCAATTTTTGGCAGGACCACTGTATCCTGTATTACCCCAAACAGGGCCATTAATACAACTGGATCAAAGGGCACCTGAAGTACCCCTGATAACATTTCAAAAATCTTAGACCAATAGTTATGAAGAGATGGGCAAGACCAAAACATACGAATCAGTGAGGCAGGAGCTTGGCGACACCTGTCACAGACGGGGTTGATAGCAGGGTAAATCTGAGAAAGGGTAAATCTGAGGGTAAATCTGAGAAAGTTTTGTCCAGTGAGTGCAGTGTATAATTTTACACCGAATTAGACCATGTTTGGCACATATAAATGAAGAGTGAAGAAGAATATCATCCTATAGGTCATTGTTAATTTCTTTGCCTGTATCCTGCTCCCAATATGCCTTGACAGCTAACAATAAGGAGCTTTGAAGAGAGAAAATTCTCTCATATCCACATTACATGATACCTTTTGATGTAGGGGGTGACGATTAAAAAGCATCAATGGCGGGGCTTATGGGCTGAGAGGGAGATTGGAGCTGGTGACGCGGACAAAACTACGAACCTGTAGAAATCTAAAAAATTTTACTTTTTTGGATATTAAATTTAGCTGAAATCTGTTGTAAGGATACAAAGGTGCCCTCAATATACAAATCATTAAATGACTACGCCAAGATCAGACCACATGGAAAAAGCTGCATCTTCTAGAGAGGGAAGGAAGATGTGATTTCTAAATATAGGAGCCTGTCGTGAAAAGGTTTGCAATCTAAAATGGCTTCTAAATTGATTCCAAATTTTGAGAGTACTCTTGACTAAAATGTTCTTACAGTATTCTGAGCAGGCTGAACCACTAGGGGTGTAAACCAAAGCAGCCAGTGACCTTTCCTTGTGCTTTCTCTGGACACCAAGGCGGCCTTTGACTGGGTCGAGTGGTCTTATTCATTTTATACACTGGAGAAATTTGGCCTGGGTGATAACTTAGTCAGTTGGGTCAGGGTTTTTTACAATTCTCCAACTGCAGCAGTTCTAACTAATGGGATGAGATCTGAGATACTTTATTGATCCCCATGGGGGAAATTCCTCAATTAGCAACTTTCCCTTTCATCGTGGGAATAGACAGGGCAACCCTCTTAGCCTGTGGCTCTTCGATGTTGCTATTAACCCACTGGCTCAAGCAATAAGGCAGAATGCTCCAATATCTGGTATTCCCATTGGAGAGAGGGAGCAAAAAATTACTCTTTATGCAGATGATGTGTTGATATTTTGATTAAAACCGCAAACCTCTATTCCCTGCCTGATCCAAGCCATTTCAACATTTGGTACTTTTTCAGGATACAAAATTAATTTCGCAAAGTCTGAGGTCATGCCGCTGGGGTCTCTAACGTCTGTCACTGGCCTGTCAGGGCCCTTTCCTTTCCATTGGTGTACATAACACCCACATATGGTCAGATGTTGGCACAGTGACGCAGTGGTTAGCGCGGTCGCCTCACAGCAAGAAGGTCCTGGGTTTGAGGCCCGGGGTAGTCCAACCTTGGGGGCCATCCCGGGTCGTCATGTGTGGTGTTTGCATGTTTTCCCTGTGTCTGCGTGGGTTTCCTCCGGGAACTCTGGTTTCCTCCCACAGTCTAAAGACATGTAGGTCAGGTGAATCGGCAGTACTAAATTGTCCCTAGGTATGAATGTGTGTGTATATGTCGGCCCTGTGTGATAAGTTTGGCGGCCTGTCCAGGGTGTCTCCCCGTCTACTGCCCAATGACTGCTGGGATAGGCTCCAGCATCCCTGCAACCCTGAGAGCAGGATAAGCGGTTCTAAAAATGGATGGATGGATATGGTCAGATATTTAAGGCCAATTTCCCTGTTCTTCTGGATGCCATAAAGGCAGATTTAGATCGCTGGGCCCCCCTATCTCTTTCCTGGCTTGGAAGGATTGCTCTCATTAAAATTAACATCCTTCCCAGATTACTCTACCGACTGCAAATGATCCCTATTTTGTTATCTAATAAGGTTATCAAAGTGCTCGAAGGCTGGCTGAGTTCCTTTATCTGGAGCAAAAGGAAGCCCCGACTGAAGATGGCAAAACTCCAAATGGCTGGCTCTGACGGGGGCTTCGATGTACCAAATGTGAGACTCTATCTGTTAGCAGCATATCTCCGGGTGATGGCAGATTGGCTCAAATATGACCCAGCCTCAATTTGGCTCGACATGGAATCCTCAGTCCAAATGTCCATTGTGGAATTTGCTGTTTGTGAATAACTGAGTCTGTTAAGGATCTCTCTACTAACCCTATCACTCTAAGTGCAATCACAGTATGGAGGGCCATCCATATTATAGAGGGCCGTGCTCATTTAACATCTCCTCTTACTCTTATTCTGGATGGCCTGGATTTTCTGCCAGGCTGTCAAGACCGGGGCTTCGAAGCTAGTAGATTTATTTGATGGCCAGACTTTACCATTCTTTCAGCAGCTGCAGCAGTGATATGGCTTACAGAAAGGTGAATTTTTTAGATACTTGCAAATCAGACACTTCCTCACTAAAGATACCACATTAACAACCATTAATGCCACCTCACATGTAGAAAGGACCTTGTCTTCACAAGTGTCCAAGAAACACATTACTGTGTTTTATAAAGCCTCAAATTCCAACTCATCTCTAACTTCCCAAGCTATTAAGCAAGCCTGGGAGAGAGACTTGGGCATCTCAACTGACGACCCAGATTGGCAGGAAGTGTGGACCCATGCTATGAAAACATCTATCTGTAATCGAACCAAATCTACTCAGTTTAAAATTTTACATTGTACACATACAGCACCTGCTCTCAAAAACAAGACGGATGCTAATGTGTCTCTGCTCTGCTGTAAGTGTAACTCTGAGATTGGCAATTACATTCACTGTTTCTGGTCATATGTGAAGCTATAAAGCTACTGGTCTGGTATTGTGGATGAACTGTGTGTTATTTTTGGTATTCCAATTGAGTTAGATACTATGTGCCTCCTTCTTGGTCTTCCAGATGGTCATATAAATATCAAACACAAGAAGCTATCAATCTATTGACTTTTGCCGCTAGGAAGAATATTTTGCTCTTTTGGATCAAGGTCATCGCTCCAACAAAAAAGTGGTGGTACAATCTTATAATGTAGTGTATTCCCAATGAATACATCTCATGTATGCTTCACTCCTCACTGGACGCCATCTATAAAGTTTGGGACCCTTACTTAGAACATATTGGACCTACGTTATCATCTTCCATTATTACAAGGGTTTCCTAAACCGGCCTAGCCTGTCCTTGTACCCTTTTTATTGCAAAACCAGTTTTCCTGTAATCTTGTTATTTGTTTACATATTTATTTGATATTGCCTTTCTCTGTTGTAGGGGGTAGTGAGGGTTGGGGATGGAGATATGCCCACTATTTATTTACTTACTCATTTTGTCATGTCTGAGCTGTTGTGTTTTGTGTTGTATATGAAAATGTAATAAGGATATTCTAAAAAAAAAAAAGCAGCCAGCGAACATGACATACAGGAAGATGTTTCTAACCTCAACCAAGCTGGGATATTATGCAAGCTATCTGCCCGCAACCAATACTCAAATATGCAGATTCTTTTTATCCCAAATGAACCCCGAGATAATCCCATCAAGTTTTCAAAAAAAATGATTTTGGGATAAAGATTGGAATGTATTGAAATAGGAAGGAAAATGTAGGCAGGATATTAATTTTAACCAAATTAATTCGACCAGCTAGCGATAAAGGGAGTACTGACCATCTCCCATAGTCATGTTGTACTTGAGTGAGGAGAGGGGTAAAATTATACTTGAAAAGATTCTTAATTTGTTAGACTTGGAACCCCAAGTACGTGAAACTGTCCAGAACTATTCTAAATGGTAATGTGTAAAGTGGGTATTTGCGAGCTGCAGCATTTAGAGGAAAGAGTTCACTCTTATTAAAATTCTGCTTGTAGCCAGAGATGAGACCAAATGAGTTAAGAACAGAGAGCACATTAGATATAGTTTTATCTGGCTTGGAAACAGAGAAGCAGATCATCCACGTAAAGTGATACCCTCTGCTCAATGCTGTTCCTGGTCACAACTGTGATGTGAGGATTAGATCGGAACGCAATAGCGAGGGGCTCAATGGCTATTGCAAAGAGCATAGTGGACATCGGGCATCCCTGTCTTGTGCCCTTAAAAAGAGGGATGCAGTCCAAGTGGTTGTTGTTCATTCTTTTTTTTTTTTTTTTTAATTTATTTCTGATTTTTCCCTTTTTTCTCCCAATTTAGTGGCCAATTGATCCCTATTTTAATTCAAACACCCACCCTCGTATTGCATGCGTTCGCCAACTGCATCTCTCCGGCCTGCAGTCTCGAAGGAAAGCGCCTCCCCACTTTCGTGACAAGGCGAATCCAAGCCGAACCACTGTTTTTCCGACACACACAGAGACGCATTCACATGACGAACACAAGCCGACTCCGCCCCCCTCCCGAAGACAGCGTTGCCAATGATTGCTGCTTCATCCAGTCCGGCCATAGTCGGATCTGACGAGACCGGGGCGCGAACCCCAGTCCCCAGTGGGCAACTGCATCGACACCAAGCCGATGCTTAGACCGCTAAGCCACCGCGGACTTGTTGTTGTTCATTCTGACAGATGCAAGGGGAGAGGTGTACAATAATTTGACCCAAGCAATAAACTTCTCACTGAAGCTCTCACTGAATTTCTCCAAAACACAGAAAAGATAGCCCCACTCCACTCTATCAAAAGCCTTCTCGGCGTTTAAAGAGATTACAATTTCGGGGTTTTTTGAGTTTGACGGGTTGTACATAACATTAAATAAGCACCTACCATTCGAAAAAGTGTGTCTATTTTTAATGAAGCCTATCTGGTCAGGGGAAATTACAGATGGCAAGACCGTTTCCAAACATATAGCCAGTAGCTTAGCTAGTATTTTATAGTCCAAGTTAAGTAATGAAATTGGGCAGAAGAATCTGCTGGAAAGGGCGGGGGGTCCTTATTATTTTTTAGTATTAATGAAATGGAGGCCTGTGACGAGGAGGGAGAGAGGCAGTGTCCACCGAATAGGTGAACATATTGATAAGGCAAGGGGCTATTTTTTTTGTTGGTATTTTCCCCCATTTTCTCCCCAATTGTATCCAGCCAATTACCCAACTCTTCCGAGCCATCCCAGTCGCTGCTCCACCCCCTTTGCCAATCCGGGGAGGGCTGCAGACTATCATATGCTTCCTCCGATACATTTGGAGTTGCCAGCCGCTTCTTTTCACCTGACAGAGGAGTTTCACCAGGGGGCATAGTTCCCCCAGTTCTCCCTCCCTCCTGAACAGCCGCCCCAACCAACCAGAGGAGGTGCTAGTGCAGCGACCTGGACACATACCCACATCCAGTTTCCCACCCACAGACACAGCCAATTGTGTCTGTAGGGATGCCCGACCAAGCCGGATTCGAACCGGTGATCCCTCTGTGTTGGTATGCAATGGAATAGACTGCTACACTACCCAGATACTCAAGAGGTGCTATCTTAACCATAAACTTCTTGTAAAATTCAACCAGAAACCCATCTGGTCTGGGGCACTTGGAGCATTGCATTGCACCCGCCGCTCATGAAATCTCCTCAATCATTATGGTCTGCTCTAGTTGAAGCTTGGAAGCTGCATCAAATTAGCAGGCTCAAGTAAGTCCACAGCGTCCTCTGCGGCCTGCTTCAGTAGTCAGTCAAAAGTGGTTTACAGCCATTAGCTGTCATTCGAAAGACTAACGGTGATCAGCAGATACTAATAATATAATTTAAGATAGTATTTCCATAAATTAAGGTAAAACTGTGCTTTAAATTAAATAACTTTTACCACGACTTGGTGGAGCTTCGGGAAATGTGTCCTCACTCCACTGTGTTCAACAGAGCCCCCCTAGATCAGTGTACTTCTCTGAACTAATGTCATGCGCACAACATCTCAGTTGCTTTCAAACCCCAAACACGCTGCACCAGAAGTTGGTCCGCCCCAAGGATCGTGTCCCCTGGCACAAACAGAGCAATATAGTGTACACTGTTAAGTGCCAGGAGGATTGCCATGACTTATACATTGGGGAAGCTAAACAGACGCTGGTCAAGAGAATGGCACAACACAGGAGAGCTAACATGTTAGGCCAGGACTCCGCAACCCACACCCATCTACAGGCCAGTGGCCACTCTTTCAAGGATGAGGATGTGTACATCCTTGATAGGGAGGAACGCTGGTTTGAACGGGGAGCCAAAGAGGGAACACCTATCCCTGAACTGAGGGGGCCTAAGAGTACATCTGTCGCCATTTTACAATGCTGCGATTGCAGACATTCCAAAATCCTCTGTGAATAGTAAACATGGTCATTGAAACTCTAGTTAATGGCCACACCCATATTTGCATATGAAACTGGACGTTGGTTTCGGTCGTTATGCAACTGTATTGTTTATAAGGGGTGGGGATACCTGCAGTCAGTTTAGACTGAAGAGGTCACTTAGTTGAGTGATGAACTATCTTGTCAATAAACGTTGCATCCAGATAAACTGATTCAACCTTATTTGATTTTCTTTCCTGGATTACTGAGCATGCATCAAGATAACCTGCCAAATAGCACTAAGTTCTAGCCAGCCAAGCTCTTTATTTCTGTGTTCTTTTTACTGATATTTAAACCTTGTCTTCAGGGAGACAGTTTATTTACTTCAACCCAACTGACAGAAATGCACCTAGTTCACGTTCTATTTATTGTAACTTTTTTTCCCCCCCTCAGTTTTCTCCCAAATTGTGTACTTGGGCAATTACCATACTCTTCCGAGCCACCCTGGTCGCAGCTCCACCCCCTCTGCCAATCTGGGGAGAGCTGCAGACTACCACATGCCTCCTCCGATACATGTGGAGTCGCCAGCCACTTCTTTCCATCTGACAGTGAGGAGTTTTGCCAGGGGGATGTAGCGCATGGGAGGCTCATGCTATTCCCCCAAGTTCCTCCTCCCCCACGACAGGCATTCCGACTGACCAGAGGAGGTGCTAGTGCAGTGACCAGGACACATACCCACATCCGACTTCCCACCCACAGACACGGCCAATTGTGTCTGTAGGGACGCCCGACCAAGTCGGAGGTAACACGGGGATTCGAACCAGCAATCCCCGTGTTGGTAGGCAAAGGAATAGACCGCTACGCTACCCAGACGTCCTGTTGTAACATTTCTAACATGGGCTTAAAATTCCCTTGAAATTTAGATGGAAACATATGACTGTAAAATGACCAGTCAGCTCAAATAAACTGCGACCAGGCAATCATGTAATAATTGTTATAAGGCCTACGGAAGATAAGACATTCCAGAAGCCCTTAAAACGATGTCAATAAAATTCATTGAGAAGCTAACTGGATCATTTGTCCTTTACCCTTATGTGCTTGTTGCTGCAGTCTCGAAACAGAGGATTAGGAAGGCCACTGCTATGCTTTCTCCATGTCTGATAGACTTCCAGTACCACAGCGGTCAGTCCCCGAGGCCATACCTCCACAAACTTCTGACACACTGCTTTCAGATAGTGCATCATCAGGTCCAGTATACCACCGTTGGCAATATTGCTGACCAGGAAGTTGTGGACATCTTGTTGCTCTACAAATGGGAATGGAAAGTTAAGTAGTATATACAAGGTGACATGCCAGTAAGCACTGAAGATACTTATATAAGATGAAACTTCTGCACCATACCAGACTCCATGTATTCAATTGAATGTAAAGGTGGGCAATTGCCATGGAGAAGCTGTGCATCATCCTTGACATCCCGCCGAGAATCAAGATGACTCAAGCTCTCATCATCATCCTCAGGATCAAATTTCTTTAGCCTGAGGAGAACCAGAGAAGTGCTTGTCAGGCAAATAACTACCATTAGTTATAGTTAATTGTCTGGTATTCTGACAACTACCTTGAGGGGAGATATTTGAAAAGAAGCTCCTGAAAATCAATCTTCTCTTCCTTTTTGCACTTTGTGTTTCGTACACGCGCTGACCGCCTCTTTGCTGTTTCGCCACTGTCTTCCATCACACGTTTCCTCTTAGGGGCTTTCTTCACCTTCTCTGTCAGTGATGTATCCATAGCTGTGACCATGCGGCATGGACAATAACTCATTAAATCACACTGAGTAATACCAACGCAACTAGTACAGTTAATATATTACTGCTTACATCAACATATGTTTACAAATTACTTAGTGATTTGCATAACAACTAACCGACGGAGGGAACTGTGGTGGTGACCTCTATAGTAGTCTGGCTAGGGGTGAACTGAACCAGAGTGCTGGGCTGGGAAGTAGCTGGTGGTTCAGGGAGAGGTGCTGGGGCCAGAGATGAGGTGGGGCTGCTGCTAGGCATAGTGGTCTGGCTTGTGCTGACAGGGCTGCTGGGTTTGGGCAGGTTCTGGAGGCAACTGGCATCACGGTACTCAAGTAAGTCGATTCTGCAGCCAAGACTGGGGCGTGGTGGCTCACATGTGGTCTGATGTCTGTACATTGCAAGGAAGCTCTCACCCACATGCTTCCACCTGAGAAACAAAACTCAGTCTTACTGGATCAAATCTTTTACAAGTACAATAATAAAATGTTTATCTGCAGTGCTTGCACAAAACTACACAGCAATCACAAAAAAAGCAGTTACGAATGCAAAGTTACACAGACAACCGAATAAGCCCCAAAAGCCAGTTTTACATGCCTAGTTATTTTCAAACAAGAAATTAAGCTCTTATTCTCTGCCTCCAAGCTTTGGGGGAGAGTTCTTTAAAGTGGTGGGTAACTGAGCTCAAATCTGTGTTTTGGGATACCCATACCCCAGGAAAACATATCAGTAACCACCCAGCCAATTCTGTATGATTAAAAATGTTGCGAAGTATATAAAACAAAGCTTCAAAAACATGTAAAAATCTGCAGCGTCCAGTGGTTTCAGACTCTGGGGGCATGGCACCGAAAGGAAGACGGCGACGTCACCAAGGAAGCCGGCCAAAAAAATCAAGAAAAGAAAACGGGAAAAATACCCAAAAACGGTCTAACTCCGCAAATCAGTTCTATACATGGTTCAACACATTTTAACATGTCAACAGCAATACATCTCCCACATTTATAAAGTATTTTGAAGCAAATCTGTCAATTTGGTTACCCTGCTCGTTAAGTACAATAGTAATGACAGTTCCACCTGCAGAAATGGAACTACATGTACACTCATTAGGTTTTCATAGGTGACATACAGATTCTAAAAAAAAAAACAAGTACAAAAAAACATGGAGGAAAAACACTCACGAGAAATAGCATATGGGCTGAACCAGAACCAGATCAGGCTTCGGGTCCTTCTGAGAGAGAGCCTGTCTACGCTTTCGCAGGTCCAGTGCCTCTTGTACAATGGATTGGCTTTCCTCTTCCTCCACATTCACATAGTGAACAGACATGTCGCTGCACGCAAAATAGAATAAAGTGAAAAAGTTTCTAAAAGTTAATGTGGAGGTTCGCTGATATGAAAGTGTACAGCCCAACACGGGGATCGCTGGTTTGAATCCCCGTGTTACCTCTGGCTTGGACAGGCATCCCTACAGACACAATTGGCTGTGTCTGTGGGTGGGAAGCTGGATGTGGGTATGCGTCCTGGTTGCTGCACTAGCGCCTCCTCTGGTCAGTCGGGGCATCTGTTTGGGGGAGAGGGGGGAACTGGGGGGAATAACATGATCCTTCTACACGCTACGTCCCCCTGGCTAAAGTCCTCACTGTCAGTTGAAAAGAAGCGGCTGGCAACTCCACATGTATCGGAGGAAGCATGTGGTAGTTTGCAGCCCTCCCCGGACTGGCAGAGGAGGTTGGAGCAGCGACCGGGACGGCTCGGACAATAGGGTAATTGTCCAAGTACAATTGGGGAGAAAAAGCCAAAAAAAAAAAAAAAAAAAATCAAAAAAAAAATAAGGTGTTCAGCTACACCAACAACACATTTTCAGAAGATACAGTGGAGAGATATGGAATGACTGGGCCTCACCATTTTACGAACATTTGCATGGTGTCTCTCTTCAGACAGGGCTGCTCCTCAAATATTTTCTCCTTCAACACCAGACCTTTTGTGTAACAATGATCCTTCTCCAGGGCTTTAGAGATGAAATACAAACAACCTGGGGAAATACAGTCAGGTAATAAAGTTCCGCTTTCTATGCTTGCATATTCTGTAAATTGGACAGGTAGAAAGCCACTCCCCGTCATCAGAAAGAAAGCCACATCTGTAGCCACACCTTATCCAAACAATTTGTAGAGAACATAATATGAGCATTGGCATTTCAATGAGATGTGATATACAGCACACTTCACAATAATGTAGGACTTACAGCTGTAGTCACTGAGAGTGTACAGAATAGTGATGAGGTTGTCAAGGCAGGGCCAGTGGTCTGGATTACAGTGGAGACCCTCTTCAAAGGCATGCCGGGCCAGAGGTATGCGTACAAGTCGCACGGCCACTTGACCTATCTTGAACCACATGTTCACATCGGTGGAATCCAACATAACAGCCTAGAAAAAGAAAAAGAAAACAACACAGTAAACGGGATGCAATATTAACATGAAACAAAGACATTCTTGTATTCTAACAATGAATTTGTTCTCTACATTTAACCCATCCTATTGTATAGGCGCAGTGGGCAACTGCAGCACCCAGGGACCAACTCCAGTTCTTCATTCCATTGCCTTGGTCAAGGGCACAGGAAGGAGTATTAACCCTAACATACATGTCTTTTTGATGGTGAGGAAACTGGAGAACCCGGAGGAAACCCACGCAAACATGGGGAGAACATGCAAAATCCATTTTTATTTCATTCATGACAATAGCCCCTTGGTGTAGTGGTTTTACAGTATTTTGAATGTTTTACCTCCAAGTAAAATTCCATTGCCGTCTCAAAGTCATCTCGCAACGCAGTCAAACTAGCCAGGTTTTTAAAGGTGGAATATTTCAACATCAGCCCAGGATGCTTGAGACCCACTCTCTGATCCTCTGAGGGCATAGCCTAAAACAGTAAAGGATTTATCAAAAATGTACTGCATATTAAACAAGGTGCTGTGATGGAGGATGAATGACATTATATGTAATGTGGTGGTACCTCTTTGAGTAAGGGCGTTTTGAGAAGTTCATGATAGGCCTTGGTGGACTCTTCAAACTTGTCATGTTTTTGAAGATCTAAAGCTTTGTGATATAAAGCAAAGGCCTCTGCTTCCTACAATATAAATAAACAAATAAATCAGACTGTATGAATAGATAAGACTAAGGGTACAGCTTCATTTACAAAATCTGCAGCACTTTGTACCTGAGCCTCTTTAGTTTGACTCTTGTTAGTTCTCAGGGGATCCTGAGATTCATCAGCAGCTGTTGACGCAGCATTCAATGCCGCTATCCGGATCTGGAGGGGTGTAAAAAAGAACAGAAACATTGGCTAAACAGCAAGTAAAAGTGCAAAAGCACCTCATGATGTCTGGAATGAAGTAGCTTAAAAAATACTAATCATTAGAATACAACAGGGGGCTTCAGCAAAACACATAACAGGACACTCTGGAGGGCACAATAGTACCAAATTCACACATGCAGTCTTTCCATGAAATGTTCAGGGATGCTTCCTGGATGGGATCATGTGTGAATGGGAGCAGGGATCAATATTCAGGGAAATCTGTACCGCCAATTTCCCACCTCAAGACCATGCATCAATTCTGGTAATATGCCGGTAAGGCTGTGTTGTAAATGAAAGCAGTAACACTGCAGGGAAGCGCACGTAAAGGGTCGTGTCTGTCTGACGAAAGAAAATACAATTGAACAGCACATTCTCCTATTTTTCAAAACAGTCTTAGTGAAAAATGTTTTAAAATAAATAAATACGTGTACTTTTAACAATGTTAAAATGCCACATCCTCTTGCTCAACTTACCCCAGGGCTTTGGCTCATTTTACCCCATGGCCATCATTTTGAGAAAAAAAATCAAAAGCCCTATTCACTGTGATATTGGGCTATACAAATAAAATTGACTTGACATGTAAATTTGCATTGACACGAGTAACTGCGCCTGATATTCCTTGAGATAACATTTACTACTGCTGGACTGTCCCTTGTCCCATGTATTCCGGCATTGCCATGGCATGTGAAAAGACGCGAGACGGAAATGTTCCTGAATGCAGCTGCATGTGTGCATATCGAAAATCACTAGCGGTGCCTGAAAAATGACCCCAGTAATTTACCGGGAACTGCGTGTGAAAAGACCTTACGTGGCTGAATAGACCTCACCATTTTAATGCGCAGAGATCGTCTTGCTTCAAACGTCAATGGTTTGTGACTGGGTCTGCAGAAACGCGGCAAGGCACAACAGACAGCAGGGCTGAGAAAGAAGTGTAACCATCAAGTGGAGACAAAGTTAAATGGAAGAAAATGAATATGCACAAGCTTCACAATCCGAGTTCAAAGGCCAATCGCTGTACAACATGGCTAACAGTAATAACATAGAATAACAGACAAATGACGAACTAGTCCTCGGTAACGACCCTCTCTCTCCATCATTATACTTAACGTACAGGTTCTTGGGGTTCAACGGAAGACTGACGGGACAAGAGGTGCCGAGCAAGACAAGGTTGAGAACCACTCGATAACGTTAACCACACATCCACGCTTCGAGATTAACACCAAATAGTGCACTAAACACAACAATTGAGCAGCTCTGCTGCATTATGTCGTGCAGATTTTCAAGTGTCCTGGCAAATCTCCTCGGACAGTAAAACACAGCCTGGCAGGGAGCTTGACTTATTAACTAACGCTAACTCGGCTAGGTTGCTAACAAAAGCTAACACAACGTTAGCCTCCGCCGGGTGACTAACGATGGAGACTTACCGTTCATCCCCATTCTCAGGGCATGTGTACGCCTCGTTGACTTTGACGGGCAGTAAACGGTGAAACGGCTGCGTTTACTGTGCACAAACTAATTTTAAAACTTAAGTCATCATCCGCTGCCCTTAACGTTACCATTTTCACATCGCAGCACCACACAGTCGCCGTTCAGTTGCCAATTACCTGCCAAATGAATAACGTCGTAACGTCGTAGCTTATTGGCCGAATTGTTGCGGGTGTATTCCGGCAGCCAATCAAAAACCTTGATATACAGCGGAACCGACACAACGCAAACTTCTTCAAAAAATTTGAAACGTTTAAATTCTACCAACAGCAAACACAAAACAAACACATAAAACAAAAGAAAGGGAGGGGGGTGAATAAACGTAAAGAAAATTCAAACGTTGGAAAGCGATAAATTGGAGGACAAGGCGGAAATGACGTCACGTCAGAGCGAAATTGGAATTGAAAACGAGCGGAGGCACGGCGTCATATTGTAAGGAGCTATTTTCTGCAGCCTCTGATTAAGTTTCGGTGACTTTATTTAGGTTATTGTTTATCATGTTTAGATACTTGTTAATTGTTTACTTTGCATATTTAATTGATTATCCGCCTTTTTCCATTTTCACGTGTAGAAATTTGAATTATACAAGAATGTATGTTTCACTTAGCTAAAAAAAAGTTCGTTGTGACCCTCGAACTTTGAAAATATACGATGTTTTGAACATATGTATTTAATTTTTTTCAGGTCCCCTGCTGTATTGTTCTGTATTGTTTATAATTGGTTTATGTATGTATATGTATTGTAACGTGCATGGATAAGAAGACACGCTGGCCGCTGGCTGGCGGGTCTGACCCTTTAGTCTAGCGGTTAGCGATGTCTCCTGCGGTGCGGGCGATACGGGTTCGCTTCCCGGCCGCGGCAGTTCCTGTGGTCGCGTTGTCCCCCGAATTCCCTACAGTATGTATATATGTGTCCCCCGAACTCGTTACTATATACATACATACTGTAGCGAATTCGGGGGACAATGTAACCACAGGAACTGCCGCGGCCGGGAAGCGAACCCGCATCGCCCGCACGGACATCGCTAACCGCTCGACCAAAGGGTCAAACCCGCAAACCAGCGACCAGCATGTGTTCTTATCCATGCACGTTACAATATGTATGCATATGTGTGTATATACATACATGCACACACATACATATATGTTCTCTTTGTAATGTTTTGAATTGGATTTAAATAAAGTTTTGTGAAAAAAGAAGAAAAAAGAAAATGAGGCACTGCCAGGGTAGCGTAGCGGTCTATTCCGTTGCCTAACAACACGGGGGTCGGCGGTTCGAATCCCCTCCGCCTTGGTCGGGCGTCTCTACAGACACAGTTGGCCGCGGCTGCGGGTGGGAAGCCGGATGTGAAGAGTAGGGAAAATTGGCCAAGTACACTTGGGGTGGGGTGGGGTAGAAAAAGAAAATGAGGGCACAAAATAGAAAGACAATGAGGGCACGAGACGATTCGAAGGTAAGAATAAGAATCTTGCAGCAGGGGGAAAAGTTGGAGACGTCCGACCGATCAGGAGAACTAGAAGTGGGATGGTTATCACTGATCGTATCTCGGGGCGTCGTCAGAGGGAGAGACCCCTCAGCAGATGGTGGAAGTGCAAAAAGAAGCGGGGCAGAAAAGGAATGGGGCTGACCACCGCAATATCTGCATGGGCCAAGAGAAGACTGATGGCATTCATCGCCACGGTCATAAATTGCGCTGCTGAAATAAAGGCGGAGTTGGAAAGAACCCAGATGGTGTTGGACGCTGCCATGAGATATTTGGATGTTTTGGACATATCTGGAGAAGGTCTAGATGTTACACTGCGGCAGGGATTTGCATCAACTCGGGCTGGGTCATGGGGTCACTTCTGCGAAGTTCCTACATGGCGGTACTGCAATATTTCGGATGCCAACCGCCAATTTCAACCACCAAATAGAAGCAGTACCCATACTTGTCCCTAGGTGTGTGTGTGTGTATGTGTGTGTGTGTGTGTGTGTGTGTGTGTGTGGGCCCAGTGATGGCCTGTCCAGGGTGTCTCTCCGCCTGCCGCCCACTGACTGCTGGGACAGGCTGCAGCATCCCCGCGACCCTGAGTAGGGTAAGCGGTTTGGATGACGGATGGAAGAAGTAGAGGAACATTCTGCACCGTGCACGCGCTGAAACGGCCCACAGTGTATGATGCTGTAACACAAATATCCCTGCTTTCCTGTGCCAATAGCCCTGTGTCGGCATGCTAACCCCAGTAGGTGTAAGACATTGCAAAGGAACAATTCTATTTATGATAGAGTGGGGGAAAAAAATCTTTGCAAAAATATCGTGTAATCTGCATGAGGATACTTCTGGGGGGGGGGGCGATGCCACAGTACAGTAAAGCAGTGTTTCTCAACCCAGTCCTCAAGGACCCCCCTATCCTGCAGATTTTCATTGTAACCCTGCGTAGGTAGCCCTGCTTGTACTTACTCGACCAATCATCTCGCAGCACTTAATTATGCAAGGTGTGCAACGTCTGACAAAATTCATTGCTGATTGGTTGAATAACTACAAACAGGTACCTATTCAGGGTTGCAAAGAAAACATGCAGGATAGGGGGGGGGGGTCCTTGAGGACTGGGTTGAGAAACACTGCAGTAAAGCACGGATCAACCTTTGTTATCAGAAAATGTGGCGTTGGAAGTGTTTGAAACGTGAGCATTCGAAGCTGCCTTGCCGGCTCGGTGTTGCGGGCAGTAAGGCAGCTGAGATGGCCGAGCAGCGCACCAGCGATGAGTCCGCATGTGGCGGGAGTGTCTCGGTTGCTTTCAACCCCCCCCCCCCCCAAAAAAACACGCTGCGCCACGTGGTCCGCCCCGAGGATCGGGTCCCCCCGGCGCAGGTGGTGCCGGGAGGAGCGCCGTGACTTGCACATCGGGGAAACCGAACGGACGCTGGCCAAGAGGATGGCGCATCCCACGCGTCCGTGGGATGCGCAAGATCGTGCATAAGAGTAGTGCGTGTTAACGGACAACCGCTAGGGGGCAAACTGTTGCAAAAATTCTGTGAAATTGAGCGGTTCTGTTCATTGAACACCCGCATACAATTTGACTTGTCATCATCAGTGGAGCTGTTTCACACTGGTGCACTGTGTCTGCTTTGGCCGGTCTGTACCAGTATTACAAAGGCAAGCTGTTATTTTCATGGAGATGTTCTGATCATTGGGATATTTTCATTTTTTCATCCGTCCTATGTAGCAGACTGCTTCCGCAGAATAATAAATGTCTGTGTTATTAGTGACCAGAGACTGTTTTCTTCGTCCTCCCATGACCCAATTTGCATTTTAGTCATTTGCACTGGTACGTAACAGGTAGGTCTGCCAGAATATTAGCAGAAAGTGATTACAGCTTGTGCTTTTGTAAGGGAATGTATATACATCAGAGCTGCTTTTGTCCTCACTGACCCTGTCTATTGCAGTGTCTTGTTGCTCCGCTTATCCCCCGCCTTTTCACACACAAACCCCACAAACACACACACACACACACCTCATCCCCATTCCATATATCTCTCTCTGGGCTGAGGCTGGCTGGCTGGCTGGCTGGCTGGCTGGCTGGCACCATTATCAATTCCTTCAGTCAGCATGCCCACGAAAAAAGCTTACGTCACAGTCATTACTGGCTCTATAAAAGCCAGAGTAATGCAGATTCTGCTGTGCAGTCAGCCCAGCTTCTTTCCTTGATGCAGAGTAGCCTGGCTCGGGAGTCATGAGTTTCAATAGCTATGACCCTTACTTCCCTTCCTCTTACAAGAGGAAAGTGGTGGTGCGCAGCGGAGGATATGGGGGCAGTGGAGGAATAGGATCCAAGTCCGTATATTCTACCCACTCTGCCCCTATAACTTCCTATGGGTCATCGCGCAGAAATTATCCAACATACAGCCGAGCTATCTCTAGCTCCTCTTCCATGTTGCTTTCTGCTCCGATGTCTGCAACTGCCACCGAGCTCGAGCTCAGCCAGGCAACACAGGTCAGCTCCGAGTTCAAAATCGTGAGGACCCAGGAGAAAGCCCAGCTGCAGGACCTGAACGACCGATTTGCCAGTTTCATAGAGCGGGTCCACGAACTGGAGCAACAGAACAAGTTGCTGGAGACTGAACTCCTTGTCCTCAGGCAAAGGCACGTGGAGCCATCCAACCTCCGGAGCCTGTATGAGCATGAGATTCGCCAGCTCCATGCTGCTGTGGAAGAGGCC
Source organism: Lampris incognitus (assembly GCF_029633865.1). Lineage (NCBI taxonomy): Eukaryota > Metazoa > Chordata > Actinopteri > Lampriformes > Lampridae > Lampris > Lampris incognitus. Next base: position 143,229,801 of record NC_079211.1, read on the forward strand.
TCTCAAGAGAAACAGGCCGCCCAGAACCACCACGACCAGATGGAGGAGGTGCTGCGAAACCTGCAAGGACGCTACGAGGAGGAGATGATCGGCAGAGAGGATGCGGAGGGCAGACTCATTGATGCCAGAAAAGGGGCAGATGAGGTTGCACTGGGCCAGGCCGAGCTTGAGAAAAGGGCCGGTACCCTGCTGGACGAGCTGGCCTTCTTAAAGCGCCTCCATGAGGGTGAAATAGCAGAACTGCAGGCCCAGATACAGTACAGCGCCCAGGTGTCTGTGGAGATGGAAGTGGCTAAACCTGACCTATCCACCGCTCTCCGTGACATTCGAGCCCAGTATGAGACACTGGCGCACCGCAATCGCCAGTCAGCCGAGGAATGGTTCAGTAGCAAGATGAATGTGATGACGGTTGAAAGTGCTCGCAACGTAGACGGCGCACGGAACGCCAAAGATGAGGCTGGAGAATACCGCCGGCTCATCAAAGCCAAGATCCTGGAGATTGAAGCCTGTCGCGAGATGAACCACGCTCTGGAGGGACAACTGCAAGAAGTGGAGGATAAGCAGAGTGTTGAAATCTCAGCCCTGCAGGTCAGAACAGCTCAAATCGCTTGCAAAACTTGAGAGGCGTTGAGTTTAAGAACACGGGTTCTCTTACAAATTGAAACGCAATCGCATCTCGATGTTGAAGATGAGAGACTGAGGAAAATCTCCACGTCTCTTGACAGTACCGATCAGTTTGGCTTGCAATACTGTATATTTGATGATGTTATCCCAATCTCTTACTAACACCAATTTGTCTCTCCCCTGCAGGATACTATTAGTCGACTAGAAGACGACTTAAGGGCGAACAAGAATGATATGGCTCGCTACTTAAAGGAATATCAGGACCTCCTGAATGTGAAGATGGCTTTGGATATTGAAATTGCAGCTTACAGGTTAGTGGCATGAATAATTCAGGAGTGTGTGGTGGTGCCTATGTTTTATGACTTGAATAACAATATATATGGGCCTTTACATAAAGGCACTGGGGGAAAAAAATAACAAATTAACATCTGATTTGTATCCTACTCTATGTTAGGAAACTGCTCGAAGGGGAAGAGAACCGTTTCAGTGTAGGAGGCCCAGGGTCTGTCTCTCTTTATTCCCAAAGCCTATATCCGGCCTCATCCTACGGAGGTCCTCAGTTCTCCATGCTGTCCAGGCTGAGCTCCGGGGGTCCCTATTCATTCAGCTCCCGCTTGCCCACTTCATCATTCCTAATAGAGGAGACTATATCTGCTGGCCAAGCGCAGCAGATGGAGGCCAGCTGTCCCCAGAAGGAAGAGGTGGATGAGGTAGAAGAGGAGCAGGTAGACGAGGAGGAGAATGTAGAAGAGGTCCAAGAAGAAGAGCAGGATGCGGCGGAGGAGGAGGAGGAGGAGGTGCAGGAACAACAGGAAGAGGAAGAGGAACAGGCAGGAGGAGAAGGTTTGTAGGGTCCCTCGTTACGTTTATTTGCTTGTTTTGTTCATTTCTGTGGTACATTTTTGTGGCAGAGTTGTCAGCTTATTTCAATTTTTGTGATATTACAGACGGTGACGCGAATGTCGAGGAGGCGGGAGAAGAGACAAAAGAAGATGGGGAAGAAGAAGAAGGAGGGGAGAGCCAAGACGGAGAGGAGGAGGGAGCTGATCAAAAAGAGGAGGCGGAGGACGGCGGAGACGAAAAAGAGGGGGAGGGCAGCAAAGAAGCCGAAGTGGACGAGACTGAAGAGGACACAAAAGCGAAGGATGAAGGTGTTTAGGTTGACATGCTTATCAAGACCCAGCAGAATAATATCTATCTGAGGTGATTTCTTCTCCGGTGCTCTATATCCAGAGCTTTTCATCCAGTAGGCCTAAAATCCAAATGAAAATAAAACAGCAAACAATATGACGGCATTTGCATCCTGTGAATGATCAAATAACGAGCGAGCCAGAACCCGTATACATGCACGCGCACAGTACCCAGCATAAAGTCGAGGGCTAAATGAACTAATCGTTAAAATTCAGAGGTTCAGAGGATGGGATGGTGTCTGGGAATGCAAATTCCGCTTTGCGTAACTTTGTTTGCAAATAAATGTGTGCTGCACCGAAGCTGGAGTATGCCTGCAAGACTGCAAGAATGTTAAGTGCCCAGTTTGAAATGCCTTATAATAAAGACCCACACTTGTAGTGGTGTCCGCAATGTGCTGCACTGAACTCCAATAAAGCCTTGAAAACTGTAACCCGATGCTTCAGATTGTTCTCTCCCTATCAATAAATGCTGACTTGCAATGAGCCGTTAGACAACATTAACAATTGATATTTACATCCGTATATGAAGTCCAGAGGAACGTTAATCAGCTCCAAGGCCCTTTGCCTAACTTTGAAGAGGGGGGGGGGGGGTACACGTTTCTGCAAAGTCATTTAAGCCAGAGCCAATATTTATCAGTCTGAGCTAAAACGAGTCGATCCCCTTTAGCCCGAATCTTAATGGGGGTTAATAGAGATTCTCATTTCCTAAGCAACTTGCAGAGAGAGTGGGCAGTCGGTGGATATATTCGTGGGTCAACCTACCGGCGTCTTGGAATGGCAACGTCCTAGCCAAGAGTGCACTTGATTTCAAGTGCAATTTGGGTAGGTCACATATAGCGGTGCGAATAATAGGGGGATCCAGTCGTAGCTAGCTGTCAAAAAAAAAGCTGCGTTTCTACTTTCACTCACGAGCAACGCCTCAATTTCCTCCCCAGCGAGGGAGCGCTGCAGCAAACAAAAGAAAATTAGCAAGCGTGAGTCACTTCAAGCTACTTCGGCTAATTATGCGATCCCTGAACCAAATGCTGCCGTGAAGACCTGGGATTCTACACTGTCAGACGATTATTCTGCAGGAGCACCGCCGTTATCGTCAAGTAAAGGAATTGATGGAATGAATCGGTGTAAATTTGAAGATGTCACCCCTCACGTTCACATCGCCCATGTCCAAGATAACGCCATCAGATTTGTCTTATCGAGATTCTGAGGCGCTGGTGCCGCCGTGGGCTCGTGACCGTACGCCCAAAGTCAGCGGGGTCCTCTCTCCTCTGTTGTGTCCGTAGCCGCTGTGTGATCAGCCGGCTGACACAAGTGCTTTTCCTGCAGCCTCACCCTCATCCACATCGGCGCTCATAAATCAAGGCCCACTGGGACTTTTATGACTCAGCAAGACGACTGCAGCAAAGAATCTGGCCAAGTGTCAGCCGAGGGAGGGCAGCGGGGAGCGAGCAATTTCATTAGAGGGGAGTGAGACAAAAAAGGAAAAGAAAAAAAAAGAGAAAAGGGAGGAGGGGGGTGGCAGAGAGCGGGGGAAGAGAGAGACAGAGACAGGGAGAGGAAATAGCTCATTGCTTTAATCCTTGACAAAGGACAAACTGTTTTTACCCGGGAGGGCCATAGAAAGACCGGGGGCATTCCTCCAGGCATCTGCAGAGGCAAAATCCCCCGAAACCCCGCATCCCCAATCCACACAATGAGACGTGCCGGGGAGGGTGCAGTTTATTTTTATATATATATATATATATATATATATATATATATATATATATATATATATATATATATATATATATATATATATGTGTGTGTGTGTGTGTATGTATGTATGTATGTATGTATGTATGTGTATATGTATATGTATGTATGTATATGTATGTATGTATGTATATATATATATGTGTGTGTGTGTATGTATGTATGTATGTATGTATGTATGTGTATATGTATATGTATGTATGTATATATATATATATGTGTGTGTATGTATGTATGTATGTATGTATGTATATATATGTATGTATGTATATGTATGTATGTATGTATGTATGTATGTATGTATGTATGTATGTATGTATGTATGTATATAATAGTACAAATACACTAAAGCAGTTTTAGTACATGAGTCAAAGTATGCAAAACAAAAATGTGCAGAATGCCGTTGTTTCCTTCCCTTCGCTCTCTATCTTATTTCACCCCTCCCCAAAATAGGCCCTTATCCTCTTTGCTGTATCCCCTTGTCTTGTTACCGAAAAGAGTTGAGTCGGCCCAAAGGGAACATGCTGCGCAATCACTCTTACGTCTATTCTGAAATGGGTTTTCTCAGCACAAGGTAGGACGCAGACCTGCTGTCAGGGAGCATGACATATTGGACTATTTTACTTTTCTTTTTCTTTTTTTGCTTAATCTGTCACTTATCAAATTGCCTTGGGCACTTTATTGATGGCACGTGGGCTGTGAATGGACCCCGCATAACTCCCTCTTTCTTGTAAGCATAAAATGTGTTGGGAGAAGGATCCCCCCCTCCTCCTCCTCCTCCTCCACCTCCATTGAGACCTGTCAATAAAATAATTGCCTGATCCGGATCCAATACGGATGCAAAACCATTGGGAATTTGTGTTTTAAATTTAACGAGAGTCTGGACCCCCGTGTGGTTGCTCAGGCTGTGCATGACATCACATTTTCAGCAGGTGAACACCGTCCGCTTGATAATTAAGCTGAACGGCCTTACTTGGTGCGTCACTGCACATTCTCCGCATCTAAAGACGGCAGTGATATTACGCGTCCTCGTGTTTCCATTTTCTTAAACGCATTCGATCGTTCCTAACATTTCACAGCACATCATGAGTCGTTTGGTTTGGCCTCCTCAAGGTTATAGAAAGCTGCCAGCACAAGTAGAGCAGGAGAAACCCAATACCTCTGATTTTGCCTGTTACTGAACACGCAACCGGAGGTGTTGGATTTCTGAAGCCGCACCGAATAATTTCCTTTTATTCTTACCTGTTGTAGGCGGCACGGTTGCAGTTAGCGCGGTCGCCTCACAGCAAGAAGGTCCTGGGTTCGAGCCCCGGGGTTGTCCAACCTTGGGGGTCATCGCAGGTCGTCCTCTGTGTGGAGTTTGCGTGTTCTCCCCGTGTCTGTGTGGGTTTCCTCCGGGGGCTCCGGTTTCCTCCCACAGTCCAAAGACATGTGGGTCAGGTGACTCGGCCGTACTAAATTGTCCCTAGGTGTGTGTGTGTGATGGACTGGCGGCCTGTCCAGGGCGTCTCCCCGCCTGCTGCCCAATGGCTGCTGGGATAGGCTCCAGCATCCTGAGAGCAGGATAAGCAGTTTGGATAACGGATGGATGGGTGGATGGGTTACCCGTTGTTTACAAAAAAGTCCATCCTTAGTCCTGCATTTTAATTTCATCTGATAACTTTTGAAATAAACAGCCAACTTGATGCCGGTCGTCACTGTTATTTTTTTACATTTTCCTGTAGCTCATAATCCTGCGACGTCAAGAAACCTGCAAAGCGGTTTAGGCGCGCGTCCACATCACATGCACGGGTAAAAAATGTCTCCTTATATCGCGTAATTCACATTAGGGGAGCGGAGTGACAAGGCAGGAAAGCAAGACGCTTTTATTTTGGTAGTAGTGTTGTAGTAATTATGTGTCCTGACACGCGGAGCAGCCTCCACATTGGACAGGGTTGTCATGCAATGGTTTGCCTTAATAGATATCAAGCAAGCTAATTTCTGGCCTTGCATAGGAGACCTGTTAATTAAGAATCGGAGCTCCCTCTGCTGACAACTGGGAAACCTCCGATCAGATTTCTTACTCGCTTCATTATGGCTTCAAGAAAACCCTCATCAACTGACTGCATTACCAGTTTCATCCTTCTTATCTTTTTTTTTTTTTTACTTCTAGACTATTCTTACTACTCCTTTTTTGTTTTTAATCACTGTTGGTCCTCTTAGCCGGTCTTGTGGGGCCGGCCACTGAACGACTGAGTTAAACTGTGAACAAACGAAGGACGTCTCAGTCCGTCTATAGATGTGATGCATAAACGCCGTACATCTCATTGTCATCTAAACGGAGTTCTCCTGGCCGGGCTGAATATGCAATCTTTTCTCTGGGATCCTTTAAATAATTGGCAATTCACGTCACAACCTCGGGTTAGCAGGAGACACAAACACCAATCTGCATCTCTCCAAGGTTAAATCCAGAATCACTTGTTTGGTTTTTTTTCCCTCTTCTCAAGCACAATTAATGCAGGGATATTTGCCTGGGTGACATTGATGCAAACATATTACACATTTACATTGTAGCATGCTGACACATGCATGTATATCATTTGCATATCTGCATACAGATATTCATTGGGGTACACCTTCTGTGGATTTTTTACCTTTTAAATTTGCATTCCTGTTTACATGTGTTCAACATCTTTTTTTTTTGTTGCACAATTTCTTATCGCACTTGTATGTGAAGTACAGCACAAGGGCAAAAAAAAAATCCTATACAAGTAAAACACAAGCATACTGTTAACCAGGAGGATGGAAGAGTTTAGATTTGTACCTGTCTCCGTCAATGGAGCCGACTCGGCCCTAATGGATGAAGAGTTTTCTCCAGTGCGGAGTGCAGTGACCTCCACACAGTGTTGCAGGCGATGGACCATTACTCGCCTTTGCGGCTGGACAAGCAGGTAAGTGCTGAGGCCTAAGTCCGGGAAGACCGTGAAATCAATTCGACCCCATCGTCCATTTCTGTCTCCGTCTTGGGGAGGGCCGAGGCCGGGGCTTTGTAGCCTTGCCGTGCGGCAGTCTCTTGCACATTTGGTTGTGTTTATCACGTCAACAAAACCACAATTTAATCAACTCAGGACCAAAGGCTTTTGAAAAAAAAAATAAAAAAATAAAATGCCAGGGCACACACTTGTCACGACTATAGCTAACCGTGTCATGGGGGAAAAACTGATGTCAGGGGATGTCGCTTCATGCTGATCTGCATCTATTTAAGCTGGGGAATGCCCCGGGCGGGCAGAGTCAACAAACGGAGGAGAAACATGGCTGCAACAAAAGACAAAGCCCTTGTCTTTCTATCTTGCTTTCATTGTTGGCAATGTCAGTCCATCATCACCACACATTTCTCCGCTTGTGAATAAAAAATGAGTTGCTCTTTCGAGGTTACCATTCTTGCAAAACATCCACCTGTGCAAGTATCTCTGCTAACGCTGGAAAATCTTCACGTCCCAGTCATCGTGTGTTAAACAACACCGCTGGATGGAGAAAGCTGAAGTCTGAGCCTAACCCCCCCCCCCCCCCCACTATTTTCCCCATCAATAAAATGCTGTTCACAGTCCTGCTTTTCCCATCATGGGCTTTTATTAAGGAAAGGCCCGAGATTTAATGCAACATATAAAGTATTAAGGGAGTGGGGCACTGCTGTTAAACCTGACTGATGCCATTATTTGCTGAATATGTGATTTCAAATCAACGCGTCATGCACACACACGCACATGCACACACACACACACACACACACACACACACACACACACACACACACACACACACACACACACACACACACACACACACACACACACACACACACACCGGAGGTGTCTCGTATATCTCATGCTGCTATTTAAAAATCCATCTTAACAGACTCTTTTGCTGAATTCAAGCAATAGATGCAGACATGCATCTATTTAGAATAACGTGAGAATACAAAAAGTAATGAAATGTTCAATCAAAAAATCAACAATGTATATGTAATAGCACAAAACCGTCAAACGGTGGCGATATTGTATTCCTTTTACAGAATTGATTTTTTTTTTGTCGCTGGCTTAATAGTAACTCTCAAGGATACTGGGGTGAAAAAGGACGTTTGTAGACTTAAATCCGTTTGTCAATTTCCTTCAAAGCTCAAATAAGCAGCTAAAACACCCTACGAGAAGAGTCACAAAAATAATTTCCAGAGGCCCCCAGCCATGGGAATTCTGCATGATCGACGTGAGAGAAACAATTAGACCATATGGTTTGACTGAAATATCGTTTCAAAACCCATCGACGTCAGTTGAGGTCACTCACGAGACTCCCGTCCACGTTCCCCACGCCACGTTTTCGTGGGACGACCCTCTCCCTCGCAAAAGAAGAAGAAGAAGAAATCATATAAATCCAAGTCTTTCTAAACGACTCAACCCCAAACAAGCCTTGGGTTCAAATAGCCCCACCGAAAAATGACCTCAACACAGAGACAAAGCACGACGCCGTCTAAAGAAACAACAAAAATTAAAAGACCCCACTTAGCTGAAACTTTATTGGCAGCACCATTTGGCTAACCAGAAGAAACACATGATGGGGAGACAAAAGGCTACGTGCCAGGCCTCAGCCAGCAGCTGTAAACTGCCCCGCTGGGCAGGGGACCAAGGCAAGTGGGCAGGATTTGTGACACACTGACTAAATATAACAATAACACATAACAATAGCACCAGCGGCGCCCCCAAGGGGTGGCCAGGGGTGGCCATGGCCACCCTGATACTAGCCCTGCCCCCCCCCGCTGCCCCCCCCTAGCCACGAGTTGCATATGCGGAATATGCTTCTGATTATGCATAATGTGCTTCTATCTGATATTTTCATTTTTCATTTCTGGACATACACAATGTAACAACAAGGAATCGTCTAACCCGTTACAATATGTACAGATACATGACTCATTGAAACTCAAAATGTTATAACTGTAACGTATTAGTCTATTCAGTAACATTAACTTGGAAAAATAAGAAGCCAAAGTTTTTCAGTGTGCGATTCCTTAACTTGACAGTTTTCAGCTAGCCTACACAGAATACTGCAACACCATGATAAGACTCCCTGAAAGGCAGTCACGGCTTTTGGTTTGGGTGTGCCACCCCAAGATTTTCAGGGGCCCCATTTGGCCACCCCTATGAAAAATTTCTGGGGGCGCCACTGATTATAGCACACGGGGCCAGCCGTAACGTGTATTATGAAGCCCAAAACGATTTGGCATGGAAAGTTTCATCCAGTAACGTGGAGAAATAACAAACCAACACGTTGAACGTTCACATTTGGGTGGGTGGGGGGTTCCTTTGACAGTATCCTTTGTGGAATTTTGCACAAGACCTTTAATGCCACATATTATAAGCTTTCTTTCATTACATCAGGATCATTCGGAGTAGGTTCCCCCCCCCCATCTCTCATTAACGCTACCGGACAGCCCTGGGGGGCGGAGGGCGGAGGGCGGGAGTAATAAACAATGGAGAAATAACACGAGCGAATCGAAATTCAAACGATAAAAACGCTGCGCTGATTTATTCGCCGCGCCGCGGATCGGCGATTTATTTCGAACGGAGTCCGCGAGTTATATTGTAACGTGCCCGAATTCGCTACAATGTTATTCCCCCCCGGAGGCTTTGTGGCACGGAACACTACGGCGGGCCGTACACGCCAATTTCCCATCTTTCCCAGCTTCCCCGGTTTGTTTGCGTTGCTCCGCCGTCCCTCCCCTCTCCTCCCCCTCCCCCCTGTTTCAAGTCATTGATGGCGGAACAGTAGAGTTCGGGGAGAAAGTAAAGTGTACCGCCCGCCCTGGTCCGAAATACTATTTATTTATTTATTTATCCCACTTATTCACCCACCCACCCTCTCTCTCTCTCTCCCTCCCCCCCCCGCAATGACCCGTTGGATTCCAACTAAAAGAGAGAAATATGGCGTTGGTAAGTTTTTTTTTTAACTTACTTGTGTTTACAGTTTGGAGAGGAGAGAGGGAGTGGGGGGGATCCAGCAGGACGCAACCGAGCCTTTGCTCCGTAACGTTTAACTTCACGTAGGTGAAGCGCTGTGATGTGAAGCTCCGGGGTTTTTTTGCTGGGCAGCCTCGCGGCGGCGGCGGTGGCGGGGGGGGTAGTTTGTTTTGTTTGCCCTTCGCTTTTTTTTGTTTTCGTTTAAAGTTTAGAGCGGCGGAGTTAACGTGATAGCGTCTCGCGTGCGTGTGCGTGTGACGAGTTGAGTAAAACTTGCGGACACCGGCGCGCCGGTGTTACGGAGGGGGGGGGCGCTGCGGAGAGACGCGGCTGACATGATTTATTCTCTTCTTGTTTTTTTTTTTGTTTTTAATCTTGTCATTCATAATGAACTTTGGCCGTCTGAAATGGAGCCGTTTGTTGATCCATTTCCGTGTAAGAGTTGAGAGGTTGTATCACACGGCTATGGGGAGTTGACGAACCGCAGCCCGGCCAAGTGTGTGTGAGTGAGCGTGAGAGCGTGAGGCGATTGCGAAAGTGCGCGCGCTCTATCAGCGAGGCCTTCCACTCCCTCAAGGTAAATCGGCACAACCGCAAAATGAGGAAACCTCCCCCCCCCCCCCCTCGGTGTTGCTGCTGTGTTTGGGCTGACATCAGCCCTCGCTGCAGGTTTGGGAATGCCAATGCACTGACACACACACACACACGTCAAGTGTTCACTTTTGGTTACTTTTCCGGACAAACGTGCCCTCGTAGCGGATGTGAGTCGCGTGCGTTGCTCCGGAGACGCGGGGGGGCAATAGGCCGAGACCCCTGCGTTCAGGAGACGTCGTCTGGACGTCCAGCCGGACTCCTCTTGGCTTGGCTTCTTCGTGGGTTTTGAGGAAGTCTTATCTGCCCAGTCGCTGTTTTGAGTGAAAACATTTGTCAGAAATGTCCAGGTGGGCTTAGGGCGCTCCACAGCACCAACCCCCCCCCCCCATCCTCGGCTGTGCATGCCTTTCTTGGAGCAGCTGATGCTGGGGAATGTTCTGCCTTAATCCTTTTAGATCCCGGTGCTGCGTTTCAAACTGTTGCTCTGTTTCAATTCCCTATATTGCACAGTTTACTGGTGTCTAGTCACCATTCGCCTCAGAGATAATGTTGGCATCATTGGTAATGTATCGTACTTATTTGCTTTTACTCACTGTATATATATTTATACACCCCCCCCCCACCACCACCACCCACCCACCACCACTTTTCCTCCCCAATTGTACTTTGGCCAATACCCTACTCTTCACATCTGGGTTCCCACCCGCAGACACGGCCAGTTGTGTCTGTAGAGATGCCCGACCGAGCCAGAGGTAACACGGGGATTCGAACCGCGGCCTCCGTGTTGATAGGCATATATTTGTATTATTGATATAGCAAGCCACTGACCACACACACACAGAAGAACTAAGTGTCAAATAAAGAAAGAGAGTTCTGAAGATTTCTGAGCACTCGCATACTAATGCTGGTTGACAAGACAACGTGGATCATAGGGGCCTTTGATACGTGCCAAGCTCAATGACGGTCTTGTGTTGTGACACCGCACTGACGGGCTGGATGGCTCCCCGGGATCATTTCACAGAGACGAATCAAAAAAGAAGAAGAAGAGTTCAACCGCTGAAATCAGTGAATGAGGCTGTGCCTGGCTGTCACTGAGATCACATTTAAGTCGGTTTCTTTGCTTCTGAATCCACGCCGTTGTTATCCATTCAGTTTTTTTTTCTACTTCTTTAGTGTAGCGGTATCTTGCATTCATTTCCACAGTTCCGTCCCCAGTGGGAGGCGAGCTGGCACGATATCCAGATTTCCATCTTGATTTGCTTTGGACCCCAACCTTGCTGAGCATACTGAGTGAATCCAACATTACCAGACACCATGGTTGTTGACGGAGAAGATCCGAGATACTCAAGACATGAGTTTTATTATAAATGCAGTTGTATGACGCCTGGCGTTTACATTATCTATGTAAGCATATACTCTGTGGAAGCGCACTATAGCAAGGCCTGGTTATATGCCTTTCCCCTGTCTTATATATGGTTTCCTCTTACTCATTCATTCAGATTTCCATTTGCACTATGCCAAATTCCGAATCCAGTGGGGATTTTCTCTTGGAGGTTCGTTTGGTAGAGTACAGTATTTAACGTTGGCGGTAATGACAGCGGCATGAAGCCTCGGGCGGTTGTTTCGCTCAGGTAACCATGGCCTTGAAGGTGTGCCATGATAACACGTCTCTCTTACTGAAAATAGATTAGAAAAATGGATCACAGGGATTCTCATCTTGTCCGCGTTCAAAGCGCAGATGTGGACAGTACTGGAAATTTGTGGGGATTTGTTGATGTTGTTAGATGCGGCGATTGCGGCCTTTTTCTCGTTTTATCAAAAAGCCTCCAACCAGCGCCAGCTCGTGTAAAACGTTATAGGGAGGATGTTAGCGAGTGCTTATGGTGTTGGCTGGGAGTTTACGAGGTGACTTTATGGTTCGGCCTGTTGATGACTTGTAAGGGCTTATGGGCCAGAGCGCCGTTTAAAACCTTTGGGCAGATTGTGTTTGGCCATCTAGCTTTCCCACTAGGGCCCTTATGCTTTGAAATGACCTGCCTGTGGAGACTCGACTCCAAAAAAACACACTTTCACAGACCTGCCTCCACTAAGTAATTTTTTTATGCCTTTACGTGTTTTGGCAACACGTTCAGTCTTTGCGAACTAAATGCCTGAATATAATTTTGCAAACAGGTACAAGATAGAATCATAAATTTTGATTTGTGTTCATGACATCCTTTTTAATCGGTAAGAATGTCACCTTTTGCTTTTTTTCCCCCTTCTCGTTTAAACCCTTATTTAGAAACCCAGCCTGGTTGCCAAAAGTGCCCTGATGCTAGTGGCTGCCTGCCTGCCTATTGAAATCACAATACCTTCATGGGCGGCACGGTGGCTCAGTGGTTGGTGCGGTCACCTCACAGCAAGAAGGTCCTGGGTTTGAACCCTAGGGTAGTCCAACCTTGGGGGGGGGGGGATCGTCCCAGGTTGTCCTCTGTGTGAGTTGGCAATGTTCTCCCCGTGTCTGCATGGGTTTCCTCCCACGGTCCCGAAATCATGTAGGGTAGGTGAATCGGCCATACTAAATTTCCCGTGAATGTGTCGGCGCTGTGATGGACTGGCGGCCTGTCCAGGGCGTCTCCCCGCCTGCCGCCCAGTGACTGCTGGGATAGGCTCCAGCATCCCACCACCCTGAGTAGGGTAAGCGGCTTGGATAACGGATGGATGGATGGACAATACCTTCATTGACTTGTGTTATTGCAGTTGCAGACCACCAGATATTGTTCACCCTTGCTGGTCTTTTGTTATTTTTTTTTATTTCTGATACCCCGTGCCTAATTAATTACATAGGTATTGGCAACACTAAAACCTTATTATCTCAAAAATAGCAATTTGGACGTGCCTTGACAGGCCCGGTATTGTGGATGTTTACAAGTTCAAGTCGCACGACAGCATCTCGCAGGGAGTTGCACCAGTGAGCTGTGCAGCGGAGGTACAGACTCTAGCTGTTAGTCGAGGCCACGTTGCATCACGGCATGCCCGGCTGGATTATAACCGCTGGCATATCGCCTCGCAGCCGCCCGGCCCGAGCGCCGTGTCAGGGCGGTGAATGGACCGTTGTCACTGTCAGCATGACCATCGGCAGATGTCATTTCTTTAGGGCGCCTTTTTACAAGGACCTTATTTGTGTCCGCACGAAGACTTTCGAAATAAAGAATGAAACATCTTTTTGATGATGTTGCGTGTCAGCCCTTGGAAAAAAAGGAAAAATTTCCCATGACGTTATTTTTATAGCTGAGCTGTAAAAGCCTGACCTTTGGCCTCACGGTATTGTCGATTTCCGTTTGATCATACTACAGATATTAAAGCGTGGTTAAAACTACTGCCACTGTCGAGGAGGCAGGACACCGTGGCCTAGTTGATGCATCGTGTGTCTGAATCATTCATTATATTTCTCGGCTTTGTTTGTGTCCGCTAATGAACAGCGGGGGGGGGGGGGGGGGGGGGGGGGGGGGGGAGGGGGGAGGGTAAAAAAAAGGGCTTGCCAAAAAGGCCAAAAATATAGCGAACAAAGGAGAAGTTGGGAAGCCGCTTGAATGCAGAAATATAATGTTTAATTGCTCAAATGGACAAAACTTCAGAAGAGGAACCAATTATTTGCGCATACAGAAAACAAGATATTGAGGTGCGAGACAAACGCTGCAAAACTAGAACAAAGGAGT